>NC_068411.1:29746107-29823607 GCF_023724105.1 Carassius gibelio
TCTATTCATGGGTCAAAGACGAAAAAGAGTTTAAGCATAAAAAAAAGTGTAATACTGCTTTAAACTGTTGTAGTCCCCATAAAAAAATGCTAAAAGTTTTCTGATTTATTTAATTGCAATTTTGTTTTTGTTTTTCTGAGCAAAAAATAAATATCATACATTTTGCCCTGATTTACAGAAGACACCCAGTTAAATGTCATTCAGTGTAACAATCTTGTCAGGCATATTTACAACAAAAATCAATTTATGACATATTAAAAGACTAATTACTTTCACCCCAAATACTAATTTTACATTTTTAACATTTGCCACTATCCTAGGTTTTGCCCATTTGTCAGTAAGAATTTTTTACTAATTTAAAACACAACCAAATTTAGTATGCTCCATTATTCTTTTAGATATTTTAATATGTACGCGTCAGAATAAGCATGTTGTTTGAATTTTTGCATAAATATTGTGTTACACTGAATGACAATGTAACATTATTTCAACCAAATTTTGACATTTTATTCTCCAAAAACCTATTTGAAACATTTAGACATTTTACTTCCATTTAATGTGCTTTCTGTGGACACAAAATCACTTTTGTACATTTCTTTTGATGCGGACATCTTAACGTCTTTGACGCACATATTTGCCGAATGAATTCAACATTACCTTCTCATTTTGGTCTGCTGATTTCCAAAGTAGTGTCTGTTTTGCTCAAACACTTCACACCTTCCAAAAAAATATGTGCATGTTGTAGCATTTTAGCTCTTGACATCCATTTGTTCAGTGAAATAAATCAGCAGAGAAACACCACAAAGACACGATTTGTATTCTGCATAGAATCGCAAGGTTTTCTGCTACATCTGTGGGTGTTTTACTGCATTCAGACAGAAAAAATGAATATTTAAAGTTTCTGACATTAAATGGTGTATTTTTCCACTCCTTTGCACTTACATTTTAACTTTTAACATTTGACTGTAACTTATTTTGAAAAGTGCATTAAATCACATTTATTGCTATTTTATTGAACTCATCATTAGGTTGTTGTCTCTCTCTCTCTCTCTCTCTCTCTCAAGATGCAGGCCTGTGTGATGCTTAAACATTGAAGGCAGCGACTGAACTAAAGTTTTAAGTTGGTGGAATTTTTTATGAGAAAAGTGAATCAAGACTGTCACACTCCAACAAATGCCCTAAAACCACCTTAAAGTATTGAGCATTATATTTCAGCTCTTTTGATAGTCAAACGATGCATTTTTAAGGCATTATTCACAGATCAGTCATCTTTTATGCTGCTTTTTTGACATTTTGACATCTTTCATTGTGTGCAAATGCCAGAGCTCCTGCTAAACCTGTCATTCTGTGTCTTTCTGCAGAAGAGAGAAAGTCATACAGGGTTGGAACAAATGAAGACTACTTCTATATCGCTTTAAATGTGTTTAAATGTGACTTTTAAATGATTTTGGCATCCAATAATGATGCCTCATCTTTTTTTGGAATTTTATTTTAGCAAGAGATTCTTCGAAAGAGAATTTCAAATTATTTCCACGGTCCATGCCATTTTATTTCACCCCTTTCCTTTTTTTTATCTCTTCCTCAAATTGCAGGGTTGTGGTTTTATTTGTATTTTTCACATCCTTTGATAACATCTTTATTTATTTTGCAAGCCGCCTCTGGGAATAATGTTGCATGAGCATAAAATTATCCAATTCTGTTCAAAAGCTTTCACCTTTTAATGTTCACAACATTTAATTCAGAATATTTGGTGGAATGCTTTTTATCAACTGTATTCAAATGCATGAGTCATTTAGATTTGGGTCAACAGGATCAAATAGCCCAATAAAAATGCATCTTTCCGTCAGACGTTATGGGTTAAAAGTCCAGTTTAAAAGTCAACTTTTCTATTGCAGTTAACGTGAATTAAATCAGTTTTTGTACTTTGGTTAACAGTGTCAAGGTCTCTAGGCCATGTTTGCATCCCCACATCATTTAGTGGAGGAAAACGATGCTGTAATTTTCTAGTTGCATTTCTTTTGAAATGGCTCATTAGAGAAAACAGACCTGATTCTGTGACAATTTACACGTTGTGCTGTTTGTGGTTTTCTGAGGTAGGAAGCATCAAGGCCGAACATGTGACTATAGTGAAGACTTAAGAACTTCCCATCAAACAAGTTCTGCTTCTGAGAAAAAACGTAGCTTAAAACTTTAGGTTAAAATGCATATACTGCAAATCCAGGGTTTCCCAAGAGGGTCCACGAGATGATGAAATAATTGTACAAATTATATAATAATGCATGTATTATTTATATTTAGTTGAACAATTATTTACACATAATAAGTATTTGTAATTACAATAATAAATAATCATAATTTAATATAATGTAATAATAAATTATTAAAAACAGTACAAATAAAAAACTACTGAATTTTGAAGTTATTATGCACACAATAATTAGCTAAAAAATTTATTATAAATACAAACTAATAATAAAACAGTGTTAATTTTGACAGCAAATTCGGATTTAGTCTTAGTCTTAGTCTTTTGAATAACACACCATTTAGTTTTAGTCACATTTTAGTCATCTGAAATGTTTTAGTCTTAGTCTAGTTTTAGTCGACTAAATATCATAAGAGTTTTAGTCTTAGTCTAGTCTTAAGTCTTTTAGTCTTAGTCTAGTTTTTTTTTAGTAGAACAAAGTCAACTTAGTTGACTTGACTAAATGTTTCCATCAGTCTGTTATGGAATGGTATTTATAAAATAAACATAAGGCCTGCTCTCAATGAAAAATATACATGCTCTCTGAAAAAGATATGCATTCGTCCTGAATGATATGCAATGCATATGACATTCTTTCAAGATGAAGTACAGTATTATTGAAATAGACAACCACCTATATTATATTTGTATTGTATGTTCATTCTTTATTTGTGCTATTTGCACAAAGTTTACATTTTCACAAGTTTGTTTTTGTTCATTTAAAATAGCACTGCATAGTCTTCACTGTAAAATAAAATACACAATCAAAACAAAATGTATTCAGACACCTTCAACGTTTCTTACAATATCACAGTTTATTTGCTGTAGTTTAGAAATTGGTAATAAAATATGACAATAACTCAGGGTTAAACTGTGTCAGAACAACAAATTCATCTTGATAATGTCGGATGCAATGCTTAATTTGGTTCAGTCTGTGGTGTGAAAAGGTTGCATTAGCAATTAAAGAAAGAAACACTTAAGCAAAACATGCTCAGGTCCCTAATAATTTTATTTTTATTTTTTGTATTTTTTAGACACTAGTAAAACAATATAATCTATTCTATCTGATTTTCGGATTGACTTTGGATAAATTCTTGTTAAAACTACAAAGTAATTCAATCAAGAGCAGTGAGTGATTTACTTTCATTTTCATACATAAAGACACTGACAGCAGAGCTAGTAAATTAGGCGCGGTCACTTTAAGAGACAAATGCATCCATTATAAAGATACGCATCCGATTTCTTTCCAACTCTTTACTTTCACTGAAGACATAACTACAGACCTTTTCGAACACAAGACGGGTATTTCGACATATTTAGTATGTATTTGTTGTCGGTACAAAAGCAAGAAGACTTTGAGACGCGGCTTGCTCCCTGAACACCAGAACACCACGCTGCTGAATTGAGCTCTTTCACTTTTCGCTCTTTTTCTTATGTTTATTTAAAATGCGATTTGTATTTGTTCGTTCAGGTGCAGGAGGACGCAAAGGTCCTGAAGGAGAACTCGGTTCAGTGTTGCGCGAGTAACCAGCTGCTCAGTTCAACTTTCCCGCATCGCGGGGCTGAAGCCAACTTGATGTGTTGAATGCTCGGAGCACGTTATAAAACGTATTCTTGAAATACAAATTTCTGTTTTAATAAATGCTCATATTAAAACATAGCATTACACATAAGTAGGTACAAAAATAATCAGTGATACATTTACGAACCCATAATAATTTGGGTCGCAATGGCATTTCAAAAGGTCGCAGTGTAGTTCCCTGTGTAAACAACTAAACTGTTATGAAAACGTCCTCGAAACTGTGCGAATTTCTGCAAACTCATCTTTGTTCTCTTTTCTGTGTAACTGCTGCTTTGTTTAGCTGTTGCGCTTGCATTTGCCGCAGCTTTTTTAAATGGCTCGGCTGCTTCTGCATAGATCAACCTACCCTCAAAGATTCACTCTGATTGGATCTCTTCTCCATTCGTCCCTCCCATATATTTTCGTCTCATTTTTATTCGTTGACTAAAGTGTCAGTTATATTTCGTCACGTTTTTCGTCATCATATCTGACTTTTTATTTAGTTTTTATTTAGTTTTCGTCCGTGAAAAAGGTTAGTTGACGAATATTTTTCGTCATAGTCTTCGTCAACGAAATTAACACTGTAATAAAATTATTAATAAATATTTTTTATAAATATATTAAATATTAAAAGCAATCCTAATAAAACACTTGATTTGGTATCTTAATAGACATTTATAATAATAATTATAATAATAATAATAAAATATAATTCATTTAATATTCATATTTACTTAAATATTTATAATACATATTATTCAAATGAAAAATGAAAAATATGAATATTAATAATAAATCATAAAAAAACACCCTATTTGGATTTTAATAATCCATGTAATAATAATAAATGTATTACTTGTATTTAATTTGATAAATATATACATATGGTAATTACAATGAATAATAATTAATAAAAAAATTATCATTTAAAAATAAGAACAATGCAAATAAAATACTTAATTTGGATTGTTAATAATCCATATAATAAATAATTAAATATTTATATAATAATAAAAATAATAATAATGAATTTGTTTTGTGGCCCATCATGTGACAAATAACCAATATCAGACAACCATGGGAATGCAAATGTGTTATTAAATTAATAGTCAGAATTAATAGATTGTAAATATGTTGCACAAACAGCAAGGCTGAACCTCACAGAAACCACCATCAGAAATAAAAGCCACTAATATGCTTTTAGTTCTCTATTTTGACAGAAACTGAAGATCAGCCTGGAATAATCCGGACTGACTCAAGAAGGGAAGTGAAGTGACAGCAATAAAATACTGAAAGTGATGCTAATCTGATTTCTACATTCAGCCGAATCAGCAAAACCACAGCTCTTCTGCAAGACTCATTTACCGTCAGGTCAGTGATGCGACTCTGTGTGCGCTTGTGTTTGTGACATATCAGGACACAGCTCTGTATAATGACATGGGTATGACACAGGTATTACAAGGAGAGGGTGACTTATGAGGACATAACCCATGTCCCCATTTTTCAAAACACTTATAAATCATACAGAATGAGTTTTTTTTTTGAGGAAGTAAAAATGCACAAAGTTTCCTGTGAGGGTTAGGTGTAGGGTTGGTGAAGGGCCATAGAATATGCAGTTTGCACAGTATAAAAACCATTACACCTATTGGATGAACTAACTTTACACAAAAACAAACGTCTGTGTGTGCAGTCAAAGTAGCCAAAATATGTGAAATATTATTACAATTTGAAATAACTGTTTTCTGTTTGAATATATTGTAAAATGTAATTTATTTTTGTAAAGAGATGCTGAATTTTCAGCGCCATTGCTCCAGTCTTCAGTGTCATATGATCCTTTAGAAATCATTCTGCTGCTCAGGAAACATTCTGATTATTATCAATGCCCAAAACAGTTTTAAATAAATTTTAAATAGTCAAAAATTTTGAAATATTATTAAAATTGTAAATAGTGTATTAATGTAATGTGCTAATGTGTATTCAGACCGAATGCATGCAAAATGGAAGTGATCCCAAACTTTTGATTCTGATTCTGCATTCATGTCAGAATGAGTTTCATGTGAACTTGTCTCATTAAAACAATGTTGTAGTTATGGGATTTTTCTTTAAACTTGCTGCCTGTTAATTAGAAAATTACAGCAAATTGGTACAGACAGTGAAGGTGAATGCATTTTCTTTTGTGCACGGTTTGTATGTTTCCCATCATTCCCTGTGGCTGCGGGAGAATGATAAAATACCCAGATGAAGCATTGATTACAATCTTAATATGCATCCTTTGCTCTTCTTTATACCGTGTGCTAAAAGCTTCCCGTGTTTGTCGGGAAGTTAAAGAACTTGTCCATTTTATTCCAAACAAAATCACTTGAATGCACATCACGCCCCGGAGACTTGATTGTGAGGGAAAATCTGCAAAATCAATTTAAATATAGTACAATGGATGCAAAAGCACTGCACTAGCTGAAAGCAACATCAAATTAGCCAATGATATTTAATCAGCAGTTACATAAGCGGCGGAGGATGCTCAACTTCTAGTTTTTCCCGCTGTGAGCGCGTTTGTGTTTATCTTAGGCTTGTTCTAGTTGACCCTTCAGAGCACATTTTTCTCCTACAGGTTCCCACTAATCCAAACACAGCTGAGAGGAGCCTGCAGTGTGTCATCCACCGAAATGTGTTTAAAGGAACAGTACACCCAAAAAAGAAAATCTGCTTGAATGTACTCACCTTGAGGCCATCTGAGATGTAGATGAGTTTATTTCTTCATCAGATTTAGAGAAATGTAGCATTGCATCACTTGCTCACCAGTGGATGCTCTGCAGTGAATGGGTGCCGTCAGAAAGAGAGTCCAAACAGCTGATAAAAACATAACAATGATCCACAAGTAATCCACAGCACTCCATTCCATCAGTTAACATTTTGAGAAGAAAAAAGCTGCATGCTTTGAGGAAACAAATCTCTTATTAAGACATTTTTAAAATATGAGTCCATAATATCACAAAAGTCCATCTACTCCTCAAAATCAAGCCACATTATTTGATTGGAGCCGTTTTAAACTGTTTTCACTTGTGCAGATTTCTCTCCTGATTCAGACCAGATTATACTTTTTCACTGGAGGATTATGCTGTATAATGGATTATTGGCTCATGTTTTAGCAAAAAGCAACGTTTTGTAGTTTAATCGTCGTAATCATGGATTTTTTTTATTTCATCTTTTGTCTTCTCCAGATGTTAACTGATGGACATCAAATGAATAGAAATAAATAGCAGCAATGATTTCTGAAGGATCATGTGACACTGAACACTGGAGAAATGATGCTGAAAATACAGCTGCGCATCAGAAATGATAAATTATATTTGAGCATATATTCAAACAGAAAACAATTATTTAAACTTGCAAATATTATTTCACATTTTTATACTTATTTCTCTTCTCCAGATGTTAACTGATGGACTGGAGTGATGTGGATTACTTGTGGATTATTGTGATGTTTTTATCAGCTGTTTGGACTCTCATTTTGACGGCACCCATTCACTGCAGTGGATCCATTGGTGAGCAAGTGATGCAATGCTATATTTCTCCAAATCTGAGGAAGAAACAAACTCATCTACATCTCAGATGACCTCAGGGTAAGTAAATTTTCAACAAATTTTCATTTTTGGCTGAACTGTTTCTTTAAGGAGTTTAATTTATGTGCTCTAGGGTGGATGAGCAACAGATTACGTCACAATTCACAGTAACAGGTTTTTTTGTTTTGTTTTTTGGCAGTTATTTCTGGTCTAATCTGAGATGATTCATTGAAAATCATTGTTCTGTAGGCATATTGGTATTAAGTCACCTTTTACTAAAATGAAACTCTTCAGCTCATGAAAGTCCTTCACACACTTTTTTAGAAGCAAAACCCACTGAGGTGACTGGATGCTTGGATATGCTCAAAATCTAAAGATATTTCCAGCCTGAGTGTATTTATTACTGCAGGTGGGCAGGTAATGGTGGTAGTTTTGAGAAAATGGAAAACGTTTATTTGATGTATAGCGGTTAGATCCTGAAATAAAGTTGACAGCATTATGAATCTTGTGCGGTGCAGAAACGTTAAAGAATATTAGATGTCTTCAACAGAACTGGTGTAAATGAGATCCCATATACTGTAAGTTCGGTTAAATCAGATGCTCATATACAGATAACATTCTGTGAAATTAGACTTTTTATAACCCCACAGTTTACACACTCGTGCATTGATGTTCTGGAGATGGATTCGTTAGAAAAAATGGTTTAAACTTTATTTTGATGGTCCCTTTGACACATTCTGTTAACTATGTAACGTTGCACCTACATGTCTTCTGACGCTCATTAGACTGTAAGCAGAGCATTAGTAGTCTGGTAGGGATAGAATAAGTTGAAATGAGTTACTTTTAGTCTGAATAATGTCTGTTGGGACACCATCACAATAAAGAGTTAGCAGAAAAGACAGATTTCTAACACTCTAATAGGAGTTTGTTGACATGTAGGAGCAAAGTTACTTCTTGTCAACAGACTGCATCAAAATAAAGCATTAAAAAACTTTTAAGAAAGTTATTTTGCAGTTCTTGAAACTTATTTTAGGAAAAACTAATTAAAGATGTTGTCAGCCAGATGATGAACACTATTAACAGCAATTGTTATATGATGCAATCACACTTGTAGCTATATTTGTTAGTTCTGTATGTTGTTTCAGGGTTAGCATCATCCGAGGTCCTCTGAGGGTCAGCATCATCTCTTCTCAGATGTTCTGGATCCAGACTGGAGCTTGTGTGAATCCTAGTTACACAAAACATAGAAACACACAGAGACATCATTAGCATAGCTGCTGATCCAACAAAGTAAAATGAATTAGTTTAACCCAAGCTGAAGAATAATAATACACATTTGATCAGATGCAACTACACTCAGATACATTATTTGAATGCTTGCCGAAAGAGATGCGTTTTTAATCTAGATTTAAACAGAGAGAGTGTGTCTGAACCCCGAACATTATCAGGAAGGCTATTCCAGAGTTTGGGAGCCAAAAGTGAAAAAGCTCTACCTCCTTTAGTGGACTTTGCTATCCTAGGAACTACCAAAAGTCCAGCGTTTTGTGACCTTAGGGTGCGTGATGGGTTGTAGCGTGGTAGAAGGCTAGTTAGGTACGCAGGAGCTAAACCATTTAGGGCCTTATAGGTAAGTAATGATAATTTGTAACTGATACTGAACCTTATTAAGTAGCCAGTGCAGAGACTGTAAAATTGGGGCAATATGATCATATTTTCTTGACCTTGTAAGGACTCTAGCTGCTGCATTTTGGACTACCTGTAGCTTGTTTATTGACGAAGCAGGACAACCACCTAGAAGTGCATTACAATAGTCCAGTCTAGAGGTCATGAATGCATGAACTAGCTTTTCTGCATCAGAAACAGATAACATGTTCCGTAGCTTGGCAATGTTTCTAAGATGGAAGAATAATGTTTTTGTAATATGGGTTTTCAAAAGACAAGTTGCTTTCTAATAAAAAACCCAGATTTCTGACTGTAGAGGAAGTGACAGTACATCAATCTAGTTGAAAACTGTAATCTAAGAGATTCTTTCTACTGTTTTTGGCCCAATAAGTAATATCTCTGTCTTATCCAAATTTTATAGGAGAAAATTATTTGTCATCCAATCTTTTACATTTTTAACACACTCTGTTATCTTAGATAATTTAGAAGTTTAATCTGGTCTGATTGAGATATATAGCTGAGTATCATAAGCATAACAGTGCAAACTAATCCTGTATTTTCTAATAATATTACCAAGGGGCAACATGTATGTTGAAAATAGAAGGGGACCTAGGACGGATCCTAGTGGCACTCCATATTTTACTGGTGATAAATGAGATGACTCCCCATTTAAATAAACAAAGTTGTAGCTACCAGACTGGTAAGATCTAAACCATACATACCTGTATAGTTTTGTAACTGTTATCATATGTTTACATTATTTATAATGATGTTTCGGATCCCTTTTTTCAGTTAGAAAATGTAATGTAATGTAATAAATGTAATAAATAAAAGGTGGGATTGGATAAGAACTGTATTAAGAATGTTTTTTTAATTGAATTCATGTTGTATAATAATAATAATAATGATAATAAAAATATTAATAAAGACTGAATATTATTATATTATTATATTTAAGAAAGTTCTGAATCCCCTTCCTTGAGTAAAAGGAAACGAAATTAAGTTAAATAAAAAAAAAAAATAATAATAATAATAATGAAAAAACGAACAAATAAGAAATAAATAATAAATGTATGTAAAAAAAAAAAAAGTTTTTTTTCTTCAGATATATATATAATTTTCTTTTTTTTTTTTTTGTGGTATTTAGGAGGACATAAACTATGACTATATTCCACTTTAATCAGAATTTATGTCTGTCAAAGTGTAATAAGTACTTTTTTCCACCCACAGAAGTACACACATATTTCCATTGCTTTGTATGTACATTTGTTCATGGAGACTGACATATTTTGATTGAGTTGGCTCATATAAGCTCTAATATAGACCAGAATTTATGCTGGCAGTCAAACGTCTGACTATTGTGAAACTAGCTGAAGTAAAATGAGAGGAAAAAAACACCAGATCACTTCTGTATCTGTGGTGAGTCAAACGTCCCTCCAACTCGCTCTTTATTACAGAATTCGCCTCCAGACTGGAGCAATAACTGTGTATATCAATGTGTTTCCTGAATGATGCTCTAGAAGGAACTAAGCCAAACATTCAAGTGTTTTCCCGTCTCCACACGTGCTCCTGAATCTGTATGTACACTCCTTCTCGGCTCGGTAGTCAAAAACAATAACCCTGTGCAAATATTTGTCGCGTTTATAACAGAGACACGAGATTAGTGGTTAATGGTTATTATGAACTGATAAGAAATATGCTATAAACATTTTATAACCCAGGATGAAGAAAGACACCAGATGATTTAAACATTTGGCACAGTCTTGCTGTAATATTATAATACAGTTAATGTTTTATTGAATGACACTTTCTTTGGAACAGTTTCTTTGGAACAATATGTACAATAATAATACAGTAACATTGTCATTATTTACATATATAAATAAGGCATTTAAAGGTGGAGTTTGTGCTACTAGTGACAAAATGAGGTTAAAGTTTTCAAACACACATGGACACGAAATCCTGAAAGTGTCAAAAAGTCAATTGGTTAATTGACTTAATTGCTATTTTTGCAGTTTTGATATTAAGATCATTTGTTTTCAAACAACTTTTACAAAACACTCAGAATGCAATGTTTTCGCCACTCAATATTAATTTTTTCTGGCCAAAATATGCTAAATATATGTGAAGGTAGAGACAAAAAATTCTACATGCACACACACAAACACACACACACACACACACACACACACACACACACACACACATATATATATATATATATATATATATATATATATATATATATATATATATATATATATATATATATATATATATATATACATGGATTTTAACACTTCAAGGGAATCAGTCTAAATATTGGCTTACTTATTTTAACATTTTAATTTTCTTCATTTCGTTCACCGTTACTGTCTGTGGTGCAAGTTTGGCCATTTCCTGGACATTTCAAGAGAAGTCTCTATCACGCACCCTCCATCAAACACGCACACAAACCATCAGAAAACCACACTGTCAGCTTCTAGATAAGCATCGCCCTTTAGAAAGGAAACATTTCAAATATTTACGTGACATGCTTGAGAGCGGCGCTTCTGTTGACCTTCATACGGCCGACGGCTGTGGTTCATTTATCTCGGTGATCAATGTCCTCAAACTGCTGTCTGTTTATATTCAATAAAGTGAATGATGACCAGTTTGTTATAAAGATGAGCTCACACCACGGATGAATAAACACTCTATACAAAAGGAAGTTAATCCTCTTTTTGCCCACGTCTCTCTGTGCACCGGTTTGGTTACAGTGTTTTCCTTTTCGTACTACACGTGAGTTGTGCTGGTAATGTTTTGGCGTTGCCTGCCGCCTCCGTCTTACAAGGAAGTTGAGTAATGTTTACCATGCTGCATTTGTGTACAAAAAAATAATTGCATGGTCGTTCCCTGTCCTAAATGATAAAACACTGGTCAAAGTGCGTTGGTGATCTCCTGTGGCTTCGGGAGACTGTTTTTCTCAGTTTCAGTAGGTTCCTTCCTGGAGCTCCATAGGACTCGTGGACACCAACATCTACCCCAAATGCCCCTCATCATCGCCCCAAGTGTGTTTCTAACAGCCGCCGAGGTGAAGTAAAAAATAATCGGGTCCAAACAAGCATTGAACGTGCTGAGAAGAAGAGCTTTGTCTCTCCAAGCAGGGCTTGACTTGGTTATGAAGCCAACAACATGGGAAACATTGTAAGGTCCAAAACAGAGCACGAACACCAATAACGTTCCCAAAGCCAATCCAATCGCCCGCAGCTTTCTCCGTCGGCCGATGTTTGGCAGCTTGGAAAGAATCCGGATGAAGTTTATATAGCAAAAGCTGCAGATAAGTAAGGGAATGCAGAAGAGGACAATGCATAACTCCAAGCGTACGGGCAAGAGGATCTCGAGTTGAGCATCTGTGAATCCCTCGTAGCAAACGTTTCTAGATGGTGGGACCATCCCGGATGGGTTATAGTAGGGCACGATGTAAACAATGCTGAGATGGAGGATGGAAAGCAACCAAATGAAGATGCTGGCGAACACGGCGTAGATGGGTCTTCTCCACAGGGAGTGCTGGATTGGGAACGCCACGCCGAGGTAGCGCTCCACGCTCACCGCGGTCAAGAAGAAGGTGCTGTTGTAGATAGTCATGTAGAAGACAAAACCAGACAGCGGACACAGAAAGTAGTCAATATTCCACACCATATAATTGGCCACTTCTTGCATCTTAAAGGGGAGGAAGATGAGGAAGAGCAAGTCTGAGATGATCAGGTTGAGGAGGAGGATGTCGATGGGTGCCGGCTTTCTCCAGACCTTGCGGCTGACCGTGTAGAAGGCCAAGACGTTGGCCGGGAAGCCGGTGATGAAGGTGACGATGTAGACGGTGAGGCACAGATAATAATCACAGTGTTGCATGGTTGCTGTCTTCCATACAGTCCACAGAAGAAGGAGGCCTCAGTAGAGCTGGACGTTTCAGTCCTGGAAATTTAATGCAGTGTTAAAATCATGAAAAATGTCAGTAAAATAGATCAAGGGTGTATAAACCTGCTCCTATAGCACCGGACGCCCAACACACATACATGGACGTTTCTAGTAATCCTAAAAATTCTTAGACATAACAATTAACAGATTTGTGAACAAATCTGACCAATATTTAAATCTCTAAACGTAACGAAACTGACCGATCCTTGGGTTTCTTAACAGAACAAAACGACCAATATTTAATTATCTTGATATAACAAAAACAAATAATATTACATCTAAAAACAGAACAAAACTGACCAATATTTACATTTGTTAATTTAAAAATAATTAACAATATTTTAACATATTAATAGAACAAATCTGACCAATATTTAAATCTCTAAACAGAACAAAACGACCAATATTTAAATCTCTTAATATAACAAAAAATAATAATATTACACCTAAAAAATGAACAAAACCGACCAATACTTACATTTATTAATTTATAAAAATGTAACAATATTTTAACATATTAATAGAACAAAACTGACCAATGTTTAAATCTCTTAATATCACAAAACTGACCAATATTTAAATGATGAAACCAAACCATAAAATATTTAAATCTTTCAATAGAACAAAAACAACCATTATTTAAAATCTCTGTATGAAAAAAAAAAAATATGTACAATATTTATATCTTTAAAAATAGAACAAAACAACCAATATTTAAATCTCTTAATGGAACAAAATCAACTAATATCTAATATTTAACAAAATGTATTTGATAATATTTATCAAAACTCCACCAACCTTTTAAATTACTTATTTGCCTTTGAATGCTCAGAAGTAAAGCTCAGAAGAAGTGAGCACTTTAACATATAGTGAACACTATAAATACAATATAGCTAGATCTAAACTCTGGAGGATCACTTGTATAATCGTTTTATACTGTCATGTCGCCCATGCAGCCCTAAAAACTTACATTATGACAAAGCGCTAAAGAATTATAGACATCACGCTACTACTTTCTGTAAAGCTGTTTTGACATGATGCATATTGTGAAAAGCATTATACAAATACATTTGACTTGACAAATTGTAAATGTTTAATAAGGACTGCAGAACAGTGGACATATAGGAGCAAAATCTGACACCCTTAATGTAGATTTAAAAGAGCTCACAGTGATGGTATACAAACTATAAAACAATACTAGATTCTATGAAACTATTGTATATGATGACGAGGCCTGGAATCTGCGCCCACAGAAAACTCTAACTCAAAAGAGCAACACATCCCCAACTCCTTGAGTAAATATTTGACAAATACGATGAATTAAAAGTGTAGAACTCTTTGCTGCGTTCAACATGTTTTACTTTGTTGCATTGCATTGCATTGCATTGCACATAATTCATTTAAAAAAATCCTCCAAATTAAGCATATAATGGCCTGATGATGACACATCGTGACCAGAATTAGCAGTTATTACATAGATACGTCTAAGGAAGTTTAAACTATCTACGAAGAAGGAAAAACAGAGTTATGCAAGCATCAAAAAGTGACAATAACGCAACAAGGGAACTCTATTACAGCTCTCGTAAACGTAAAACCATCCCTTCTCTAATATTGAGACAAAAAGACGAACTCACCGCAAAGCACACTGGACCTCTCAGCTGTGCTTCTCTATTGACCCGCTCTTGTTTTTCAATAGAGACTAAGGTCTATCTGCTGACAGCATCCGCACCAGCTGTTTGCTTTCCATTTTCAATATTGAACACTGATAAGGGAAAATTAATAAATGTGGACTGGATCCAACCTGGCGTGCTCCTCGCACACAGTCTCTGGTGCTGTACATGTGTGCTAGTCTATTCCGTCTTATCGGGATTTATACTCCTTCAGGGTGTGTGGGAGATGTGTTTAAAGATGATGGGTGTGCACTTGCATATGTGAGTGTGAGTGTGAATGGGAGGGCAATAAATCAGTCTGTTCTCTCCTTCACTGGGTCTCAAGACCACAACCTCTCAAAACGAATCATGTGACTACATTTACCATCCCAGAATCGAAATTGTATTTAAAAAGAGGATAATCATTGGGAATAATGCTGTGTTTCATTCAGAGTTTGATGTTTTGGAAATCCTGCTGGGAATCTCTGACCTTAAAGTAGAAATGGCAACTCTCTTAAAAATAAAGGTTCCACAAAGAACCGTTAGAATCTTTGCATTCCTTATATTGGATAAAAAGAATGTTTACATTCTTAAGAATGAAGGTTCTAAAAGAAGGTTGCCATAGAAGAACCTTTCAGCGAACAGTTCTTCCCTTACGAAAGGAAAATATATTTACCAATATATTTCTTAAAATATATTGAGATATATTGTAATATATTATTTTCCCTTTTTATTTTCTAATATATTATATATTTGAATACATTTAATAATATATTGATGATTCATATATTATATAATATATTGCAGAATATACAAATGATATTTTCCAATATACTGAAATATGTTTTTGTTCATTAGGGTTAAAATAATTTTTTTTTAACAATCTAAAGAACCCTTTAATCCTGAAAAGATTGCTTTGGGGAACCAAAAATGGATCTTCAACCCCCTTTTGGAGCCTAAGAGTGTACCATAATTTCTATGTATTTTTATACATGTTGCATCAATTCACCAAAACAGGCAGCGTTAACTTTGCAGGTGTCCAATTGTTAACTATCAACTAAATGTTATACAACATTTCCTAGCAACCAAACTGTGGCTTATAAACGATGCTGTCCAATGCAAACATTATTTATTCTACAGGTATACGATTATCACCTGAGGATCATTGACAGTGTTTTACACGCCTGTCTCCGCAAACTTTTGCTAAACCGCTTTTATTATCACAGGCTTTGATGGATTGGTGCATTTGATTTGATTGAAAGTGCATGGGCTATGTCAGTCTCTGTTTGCATGATGTCATGCTTTGCCATCTTGGCCAAATCAGCATTTTCTGCAAGTTCAGTTCCACTTTTCCAAGTCAGAGTTTGAAAATTTCAACTTTCCATGTTGAATGTAATACTTTTTTGGGGTTTTCATTCAGTATCTTAAATCACGGAAAATCCCTGACGCTCAGCACAGAACCCCCTGAAAGAAGGAAATTCGTTCCTTTCACAATGACGTGCAATACACTTTACTACACATGACAATGCTGTGTTTCATAGCTAAAACTTTGATTGTGAAATGGCTGATCCATCGGAAAAAAATACCTCCCCAGTTCTGTCATTTATTATTAGATATGCTGGAAAGAAATGAGCAAATCTGAGTCACTAATAGCTCATCCCAGCTGCTCAGATCATAGACAGAAAAGAGATGACCATGAGCATAACATCATCACCATTATCATCCATCCCTAAAAAACTAACAAAGCAATCAAAAGCATTTGAGCAGACACATAAATGCTGTCTTTCTCATTATGTGAATTCCCCACTACACTAAAATATGAAATCCTTGAAAGCCTGAAACAGATGCATTGCTAAAAATCAATGTCTGTGTAATCTAAAAAACACAGAAAAAGACAAGGATTTGTTCTTTTGTAAACATACCTTTGTAAACTCCAAGTCGACACGGCCGTTGCCTCATAAGTGCTCCACATTTTCTCATATGCATGCCAAAAAATAGAGAGAGATGGATGATAATTTCACCATGCAGCACAAATCAAGTTAATCACATATTAAGAAAACTCTCTCTCGTCATCAGAGAGAGACGAGGAATGTTTCATAATGAAGGAAGCCCACTAAAGCCGACTGACTCTTGTGAATTATAGCGACGGCCCTGCACAGGTCTAATATACACATCCGCTGACAATGACATATACAGCGAGCGGCCGAGTGTGACAGTCTCTTTTGTATTTATAGATTAAGATGTGTGATTCTGTAATCCATCATTTATTGAGGGACATAAATATTGCTGAAGGTTTAGCATGATATAAGGTCACGCATATGCGTGTCTAACAATGCCTTGAATCTTTCCGGAATGATTTAAACACAGCATGCATAGATTTTTTAAACTAGTTTTCTTTAAATAATTCCAGAGTTAGTACGTACATCTTCTCAGACTTAAAAAAAAAATGGTTCAGCCATGTGACTTGAAGATTTGGTTGAAGGTGCTATAAGCAGTTTCGGGGGAAAGTGACTTTTAAAAGTAATGCATTATAATATTGCGTTATTCCCTAAAAAAGTAACTAATTACGTTACTTAGGTACTTTTTATGGACAGTAATGTGTTACAGTATGTTACTTTTGTGTTACTTTCTCATTACTTTTTTAAATATGAGCAGGGTTTGATTGTTTTTTAATAAATTAAGTTCTATTTATAGCAAATGTAAAAGCCCTTTCACACCTAAGAGTGTAATGAATAAACCTCAGGCTGACGGAAAAGTAAATTCACGTCTGTAAACACAAGAGAAGAAGGTTCAACACTCTTCAGCAATAAAAAACAAACAAACAATGAAGCACAATTGTTCATTTATCTAAAGTCATTTTTGCTTATTAATATGGTTGAACTTGATCATCAAAGGTCAGCAGCAAAGACACTGGTTAATAAAATGGGATTAGATGCATTTGTGTTATTTAACATATTTAATTATTGCAGGTTTGCGTCACATTTTAATTCATTTTGATTAATACTAAATCAGTTTTTTTGCAAGTGGGATGAATTAATGCACTTTCACATTTAGTCTAGAACTACATCATGTTCACACACAATACAAAAAGTAATTTATATTGTTGTTTGTGTATTTTTATTTAGTAGAAATGACACATCAAGCCACTTTCTAACCGTGAGAAAAAAAATGTAAAGATATCTTGTTTGCTCTTGCATAAAATTAACCACAATTTAATTATTACTTACTTACATCCAAAAAACTGTAATATAAACTTAGATATGAAATATATTTAATAAAAGAAAACACATTTAAATGCAAATAAAGGGTAACATTTAATTTATTCACGGTACAAACATAAAGTGAAAATTAGCAATCAATAAAACGTTACAGGAAAAAAGCAAAATAAAAGTACTTAAAAGTTCATATAATAATTTTATTTATGCTGTGAAGTTAATGCAGCAGCAG
Organism: Carassius gibelio; assembly: GCF_023724105.1. Taxonomy (NCBI): domain Eukaryota; kingdom Metazoa; phylum Chordata; class Actinopteri; order Cypriniformes; family Cyprinidae; genus Carassius; species Carassius gibelio. Next base: position 29,764,186 of record NC_068411.1, read on the forward strand.
AACTGATTTACAAAAATGATGATTATAAAGATAAATGTAAAAACATTCAGTTGGTTTACAATCTGCTTGTTTGAGGATATAATATTGGATCAACCAATAGTATGAATTTGAGGAAGTCGTTATTTTATTTGGTGCTGCTAGAGCTGCACACATTGAATGCCCAGTCCAAAGAAGCTTCCTGAAGGTGCATAATGTTACTGATCCTGCCAGAAAACACCCAATAAACCTGCTTGAGCATTTTCCATTACAATCAATATCAGACAGTGCATTGAAAAACGTGCCCGCTTTAGGCTGCTTCACCAGGAAGACAACGAAGGTCAACTAGCTTTACCAGAAAGTCTAAGTTGACGGCATGTTGAACCCCAATAGATGCAAAATTAATAGCAGGCAATAGTTGGGATCAAGAAGTTAAAAAAATAATTTGGTTTTTTTGTTCTGCATAGAAAAACTTATTTTGAATGATAACTTATAAACCTTTAAAGACAGAACTACTGTGAGATACAAAGGTTGGTTAATCGATGGTACAGTATATGCATTTTTAAAATAATGTAACAGCTGAATTCGTGGCAAAAAGACAATAGTACCCATAATGCTGTACAGGAAAATTCCACCAATCAGCGAGTCACAGTGAACAAATCTCATTATGGCAACCCCGTACATGTATATATAACATAAAATTAATAGTTTTATACGTCTCCATCATTTTAAACTTCACTATGTAATTCGCAATGCTTCATGGTAGTTCTCCCTCTATAAAGTCGTTAAATCTTGTACCTTTTTGTCCAATTAGTAAGTTTCAAATTAAAGTTCGTAATGCTGTTTGTAATCGCCCTCGTAGCTGGTTGGTTTGATTGACAGCTTATAGTGCTTTAACAAAGACAAATGAATGGAAAAAAAAAATACTGGAACCTTCCTAGTAATAGTGGCCCATTATACAGGTCCATTAAGCTGCGCATCAGAATTATGTTCATTTGCTTTGGACTCAGTCAGAAGAAAACACAGAAAAATACTGGCCCATGTGGTGCTCTTCTGATACTTCTCAGATCGAGTCACGTTTCACAAGTCCCGGCTTGTGATGTTACAGAGAGCTGTCGGTTGTGCTCTGAGTTTTCTCCTCTGTACTCGAACAGTTCAACAGAGGACAATAGTACGGCGAGCGGCAGCAAGGCATGACCAGCCTCCTCGACAGCTCCTGGAAGACGTTCTTAAATGTTCCTCTAAGTGCTGAAGAAGAGAAGTAGAATATGAAAGGGTCGAGGCATGCATTGAACGTGCTGGTGAGCAGCGCGTACACACGCCAGTCAGGGCTGTATTTGCCTACATATCCAACCACGTGTGAGATGTTATAGGGCATGAAGCAGATAATGAAGACGAGTAGCGTGCCCAACGCCATCCCGATGGCTCTATACCGCTTCTTAGCATTGATGCTGGGCAGATTGGAGAGGATGTGGATGAACTTGATGTAGCAGAAGAAGCAGATGAGGAACGGCGTTACGAAAAGCACCGCGAAAAGCTCCAGGCGAACCGGAAGGAGGATCTTGAGCTGTTCCTCAGAGAATTCCTCATAGCAGGTGTTACGTGTGGAGGGATCGGTAAAGTTGGGGTTCGAATGATCGTGGTATTGCATGATGTAGACGATACTGCAGTGTGCCATGGAGATCACCCAGAATATGACGCTGGCTATCACGGCGTTTCGAGGGTTGCGTTTGAGCTTGTATTTAATGGGGAAAGCCACTCCCAGGTAGCGCTCCACGCTGATGGCCGTCAGGTGGAAGGTGCTGTTGTAGATGGTGGAGTAGAAGATGAATCCCGACAGCGGGCAGAGGAAGTAAGGAAGAGTCCATTGCATGCTTGCTGCCTCCACCATGCGAAACGGCAGGAAAAGGAGGAAGATCAGGTCAGAGATGGTTAAACTGAGTAACAGCACATCCATCGGGGTGGAGCGCTGGCGGACCTTCTTAAAGAAGGTGTAGAAAGCCAAGATGTTGGAGGGAAGGCCTGTGATCAGTGTGAATCCGTAGACCGCTAACACAAGGTTACTCAGACCCACTGTCCACGCCATCGTCGATGTAGATGTGAATGATGCAAACCTGTAAAAAAATTAAATTTTAATTAAAGATAAACATCCAGAAGATTACAAGAGAACCTGTGCACATTTGAACCGTGCATAGCATACCGTGCACATTTTCTGGAAGATGCTATTAAGAACCTTAATCTTTTTTAAAGATCGAGGTCAAAATATAGCCGTAATAAGCATGCTTAGAAATTATTCTGTTGTGTAAAAGATTATATTTCCTATTAAGTTTAACAAAATTGCATTCTGACATGACTGACATGACATGAGAGATGACTGACAACATATACACCTTCCCATCATTTTGCACCGATTTGCAGAAAATGTTATAAGACAAGTTTTAAATTGCGGTAAAGTACTGTTTTTGAAAAAGCCTGCTTTTTTTTTACCTGTCCTGTAAATCTGACCAAGAGAACTTGAAGGTGGTTAAAAAATTAGGTCATTTGATTAATAACAATACAAATGCATCACAAAACATACAGTATGAGTCTTACTAAACCACACACAGTTGAATGTGACACATTCAGGATTGCAGTACGTCTGGGTGATGGTCGAATTCTAACACAGCACAGGAAATGAATCATGGAAACTTTCGAGATAAGATGTTTCTAATAAATCAATCTGAAAAACACTTAAAGCGATGTGAGTAACGAGGTTCGTATGGTTATCATCTGTCAATAAATAAGCTTTAGAGTACATTTTTGGTGAATATCTGTTTTTAAACCAAAAAAATATATATTAGATAAATATCATACAGTCATACATATTAAATCTAAAACATTTACAATGCCTTAATAAATCGTGATTTAACGTCTGAATTGAGATGCAAATATTAACATTGTAATTTTACAGTTATAATAAAAAAATATATATATTTTATTTCAATCAAATATAATTTTGTTGTTGAATACTCAATTTTTTATTATTTTTTTATTACAAGTATAATTACAATATATTTTTATATTTTAATCTAATAAAAAAAAATCACAATACATAAAATCTGAAAAAAAAAATTATAATAATTTCTATCCAAAATGGATGGTTGAAAGATATTTTTCTTTTCTTTCTTTTTTCAATTTTGTTAAAATTCTGTTTAATTTATGGTTCGATTCAAGTCGTCTCATATAAATCTCCATCTGATCATAAGCTTGTTTAATCTTCAGTTCACAGTACTTTTTATGATCCGTCAGGTACTAGGGGCATTTTAAGGGGTGTTTTCAGCTCCTTGAAGCCCCCCTCTGTGATCTCTTACTCTAGATATGAGTTAACATACCTTTGAACATTAAAAAAAATGCTCATGTTAGCCTTATAAAATGATTTCTGTTAAACAAACTCCCAAAGCATCATGTACCATTTTAAAGTTAGTGAAAGAATGACACACTACAGTCATGAACAAAACGAAACGAAAGTAGCAGAATGGTTTCATACCTTAATTAAGAAAGTCAGTCCACTACCACAGACTCAGAAGTGACAATATGCTCCGACACATAAACCTTCTTATAATGAGCTCCCAGTGACACACACACACACACACACACACACACACCTATAATGGCACAACAGGAAAGAAGCAATACTTACTTCCCTTTAACAACGACGAAATTAATCATTAAACACACACACACACTCACACACACGTACACAGACAATAAAAATTTAGACAATACTACAATATATACATTTTTATTTACTAATATTTCACAGTTGAAAATTAATTCAGCTTACATGCATTTATTTCATACATTTATATACATAATAATAAGATATTTAATTCAAAACAGCTGAAAATGCATTCAGCTGTATTTATTTCACTAATAACATTTATTTCAATAATAATAATAATACATATTAATTTATTTCAGTCTAGACAAGCTGACATTAAAAAAAATGCATGTACACACAATAAAAACAAGAACTATTTTAATACATAAATATCAAACTGATATATATTTCACTTATTTATTCTAGACTGCTGAAAATCAGTTAATCTTGAATTAATTTATTTCTCAAGACTCTGTTGTTTTGACTGTTGTTATGCATTTGTGCAAATAAATAAGTATCTATATGATACATCAATGTTTAATATTACAGAGACAGTGTTATTAGTAATCTATGATAATAATATCTATAATTGTATTGTAAGGAGACTGTAAGGAGAAAGTGTTTGAGACGTGATGGGACGCACATTTCCTCTTTTGCTAAACTCAAGATTGTACAACAGAGGGCAATTCAGGATTGTGCAACACTGTAAAATGAAACATTTCACACACATTTCAATCGTACTTTCACTTCTGACTAGATGTTGTTTTAAGATAAATGTGTTTACGTTCATGTTTAGAACTAAGACCTTTTATTTTCAGACCTCGAAGAGATTATGGGTTAAATGAGTTTAGAGTCAAAAGACAAATTCAGGAAATAGTTTGAAAGATCATCATCTACTCACCTTGATGTTATTCCAGACACATATAACTATTGTTCATCCGTGTAAACCCAAAGTCAGGCTGAATGTTTACACTGCTTCATACCAGGACAGTGAATGAGGACTGAAGCTGTGGAGGATCAACACCATAAATGAGCCATAAAACTAGATCATATGACTTGTGAATGAGGAACAGACCTTAATTTAGGTTAATATTCAATTAAAATAATTCCTTCCGCATGATCTCATTTATGGTTGCACATATTGAAAGGTGTTGTTGTTAATTAAAACAAATCTAATAATATATTAAAATGTTTAATTATCAATTAGTTTACTATTTTAGTGATTATTAATATTTATAATTAGATTTTAATTTTATATTTTGAGCTTTCATTTTATTTTCAGCAATTGTGTTGCTACTTTAGATTACAGTAAAGATGCTAAAAATATAAAAATAGACATTAAAATAGTACAATTATTAAATAAATGTTTTATTATATAAATGTATTACTTCTACTATTTGAGTATTTCTTATACTTTTAATTATTTTTTATTTTTGTGATCATTTTCATTTTATTTTCAGCTATTGTGTTGCTACTTTATTACAGTAAAGATGCTAAAAATATAAAAATAGACATTAAAATAGTACATTTATTAAATAAATGTATTATTATATAAATGTATTACTTGTACTATTTAAGTATTTCTTATACTTTTAATTATTTTTTTTATTTTTTGTGATCATTTTCATTTTATTTTCAGCTATTGTGTTGCTACTTTATTACAGTAAAGATGCTAAAAATATAAAAATAGACATTAAAATAGTACATTTATTAAATAAATGTATTATTATATAAATGTATTACTTGTACTATTTAAGTATTTCTTATACTTTTAATTATTTTTTTTATTTTTTATGATCATTTTCATTTTATTTTCAGCTATTGTGTTGCTACTTTACAGTAAAGATGCTAAAAATATCAACATTCAAAATATTAATAAACATTAAAATAGTACATTTATTAAATAAATGCATTATTATATAAAAGTATTACTTCTCCTATTTAAGTATTTCTTATACTTTTAATTTTATTTTTAATTTTATTTATTTTTTTAGCAATTTTACTAGTACTTTACAATTAATCTAACTATGAAATGCATTTATTAATCATGTTGTTCATTTCATAATTATATCTTGTATCTGTTTATATTATTTAATGAAGCTAACATGAACTAGCATTGAATTGTTGTATTTTATTACAAAGGGTTTACAAAAATGTATAAACTCTGTAAGAAATGTAATGCACACTGGTAGTCGTAATGTTGTTGGTTAAAGGGATAGTTCACCCAAAAATGAAACTTCTGTCATTAATTACTCACTCTCATGTCGTTCCAAACCTGTAAGACCTTCGCTCATCTTCAGAACACAAATTAAGATATTTTGATCCAATCTGAGAGCTCCCATAGACAGCAAGGTAACCACCACGATCAAGGTCCAGAAACATAGCAAGGACATCTGTAAAATAATCCACATAACATCAGGGGTTCAATAGTAATTTTACAAAGCTACAAGAATAGTTTTATGCTCAAAGAAAACAAAAATAATGACTTTATTCAACAGTTTTCTCCTCTTCATCCCGTCTGCAGCGGTGCACCAATCTGTGGAGAGTATCACGACGAATGCACTTGTTTTCGGTTCATGTAAACAATGCATGCACATATCGCTGCTGCTTACATTAAGATGCACATGCGTTTTACATGAAGCAGAAGCAAATGCATTCATCATGATACTTTTTCTAAATGCAATTTTAGTAAAATTTTGGTGCATTTCCCCAAACTACAAACAAATAAAAATACTACCTTTTCTTGAAAGCCATTGTCACTAGGTTTTCATTGCACCAGAAAGAAGATGTCTTCAAAATTTCTCCTTTTGTGATCCACAGAAGACAGAAATAAATAAAAAAATCACACAGGTTTGAAATGTCAAATATTTTTTTCATTACAGGATGAAGCAACCCTGCTAAAAAAGCCCACAGAACTTTTCTAACGGTGTATGGATTTGTGACAGAAGCACTTCGTGTCACGCTGACAAGCAAAAGCCGTTGAGAGCCTCTTCAGAAGCGAAGGTGAAGGTGAGAGGAAGTTAAATGTGACAGACTCATCATGTCACAATGAATCGCTGCCTGCCGTTTAATCAGAGGCTGTGACAATCAGCACCGCCTCCTCTGACATTTCAGCGGATACAGTCTGTCCCGCGTGCTAAAAGATGAATCTGTGTGATAATTAGACTGCCCTGTTCTTTATCTCGCCCTGTAATTACCCAGAAATCTGCAGCGTGTGTGAGTCTGTGAATGGGCAGGAAAATGTTTATCAAAACATGGCTGAAAGCCATTTACCTGAACATAGCATGGACTTCTGATTGATCTGATGATTGTGCATCAGCAAAACCTTCTCATTAAGATCAGGACATCACCAATACTGAGCGACCACCATGTCATTATGCATGTTGGTATTTTTAGTCATGTTTGCTAAAGTTTAGAATTAGCGGAATTAGCATAATGATGTAAATAAGCACATTGCACAACAGAAACAGAAAGAAATCTTCTATTACTTAAATGCTAAAAAAATGACTAAAGGTGCGTTCACATCAAGAACGATAACTATAACAATAGCTATATTGGTTGTTTGCAATCACATGATTCTGATGATGGAGAACAGGAAGTGATTTTTCTCCATTCACTAGCAGAAACTCTAAATGCCAGTGTTTTAGTTTTTTATGGATGCTCAGATCGGTCAACCCGAGAAACCACAAGGTGTACGAACATTTGCTATTCAAAAGAGGGCGGAAGGGCAATAAATGACACTAGTAAAACACTAGAAACAGCATCTGCAGTCGGGAGGAGCCGATTGGATAATGCTCGTGCATGCAAATTGTTAATAAAAGATGTAATAGCATATTAATAAAGAAATATTTAAATAGGTTAGACAGAATTCACTCAATGCTAAACGCCACACATTATATTTCCAGTTAAGAGAACTTCCTTGATCATAACAGAACATTGTGAGATTTCGATAAACTGAAATGAGTGACAGATTTTAGTGATTAAATGGAAGTTACATAATCAAGACAAAATCATTACTATTTCCTTCATCTGTTGATGAGTAGATAACACACTGAGCGTTTAAACAGAGCTGAGCACATTTGCTCATACAGTGGCTTTTTTATCACATTTTATGTTGCTGCCTTATGGTAAACTGCTTTAAATTACTTGTTTTCCACATTAATCTACTCTCCATACACCATAATGGTAAATAATGAAAAAAAACTGTTTTTTAACATCTTTGCAAATTCATAAAAAATAAAATAAAAAATAAAAACTTAAATGATTCCATTGCATAAGTATTCATACCCTTATCTGGGACAGTTGAAATTGAGCTTAGGAGAATTCATAATTGCTTGTAGATGTTATTACACGTCAAGTGAAGTTAACATGTGACAAATTCAATTGAATGGATTTGAAGAGGCACACAGGTCTTAATATAAGATCTAACAGCTGATGATGCATCTCAGAGCACAGATCAATCCACTGAGGTCAAAAGAACTGCCTGCAGAGCTCAGAAACAGGTTTGCATCTAGCCATACGTTTGGGGAGTTCAGAGAGAAATTCTGCTTCATTGAAGGTTCACAGAAGCATGTCGTCTCTGTTAGCCTTAATGGAAGAAGTTTGAAACAGCCAGAACTGTCTCTGAAAATGTACATCTACCCCATAAAACCTAAAAAAGCTTGAGAGGTGAACAGGTGAGGAGAAGAATCACAGATAATTGCCATATGCTGATGAGAAAGCTTGCTGCATCAAACAAAAAAATGTTAAGACCGTAAAGGTGCTTCAGCTAAATATGGGTGTGAATACTTATGCAATGTACTATTTTTTTTTCTATTTGTAAGAAATTTTGTTTTTGCTGTAACCATATGGTGTATGGAGTTTAGATTGATGTGGGGGAAAAGTTATTTAAAGAGGTTTGACTTAAGGCAGCAACATAAAACGTGAAAAAAAATGAAGGGGTATGAATACTTTTGCAAGGCACTGTATATTGCTGCTTTGAAACATGTTTGTGGTTTTAACATGAAAAAGATATACATTAACATCTGAAAACCAACTTTAAAAACTTTATCTGATCTGTGTGGTTACTTTAAAGGTTTCTTCCTCCACAATGACTCATATACAGCACCATCTTGTGGTCGCATTTTTATATAAAAGGAGGAAAAAAACTGCAGACAAAAAGATTATAAAAAATGAGATGAAAAAGATAAATGCACATTTTGATTAAAATAAATAATCAAATATATATTATAATAAGTTAACAATTATAGAAACAACTAAAATATATATTTACACAGTTTTTAAATAATATATATTTTTTATATACATGAAAATATATAGCTGTGTCTGATAATAAGGCTTTTTTGTTTTTAATTCTGTACTATGTTGACTCATGTATCAGGTAAAACCATGCAAATTTGCTCTTAAAGGTATAGTTCACCTAAAAATATAGATTGTATCATGATTTACACTCCTGGAATTTTGTGATATGTGTTTGAAGAGGCATTCAAGTTCAATATTGCCTTTTTATCTGTATTGTGCAGTGGATTATATCTTTATCACAATCTTTGTTTTTATGCCTTTGGAACATATAAAAGCCAATTAAAAATGATCAGAAAGTGTCCCACTTTACCTGGATTCCCTCTGCATCATGCAACAGGAAAGTGTGTGTTGTTTCACATGCTTCTGCCACAGAAAAGAGAGATGAGCTTTTTATAGATGCTGTCACAAGGCTAAAGAGAGATGCAGCTTTTGCTTAAGAAGAAGTAGGGCAGAGAAGAAACAAACTCACGTTTAAAGTGGACAGCATTGCTCAGAATAATACAGTAGCAGCAATAAATAGATGTGTCGTTTATGGCTGTTTTCTAGGAAGCCTGCAGGGTACGATGGCAATGCACTGAAGAATGCAAATCAGCATGCAATGCACAATAAGTATTTAAGCAAAACTGTACAAAACTCACATGCAATGCAATATAATGCACAAAAAGGTATTTAAGCAAAACTCTATAACACTCACATGCAATGCAATATAATGCACAAAAAGGTATTTAATAAAAGCAGTATGATATTTGAACCGGTTTATTTAAAGAATGCACATCTATTCGTTTGCAATTCCATTCATCTTAATAGCAATGGAGCCTTGTAAGTAAGCAATGTGCAACCTACAATCTTTGCTCATGGAAAAACATACCTGTAGGAGCCACTCATTTGAGTTGCTAATACAACTAAACCACATCAAGTTCAACCGTCCTCCCACTTGCACTAAAAAGTATACACAGACAAAGTGTAGTTGCTAGGTGAATAACACAACTGTGAGTGTAATAACAGACAGAGATAGGAAACTAGATATGACTGTTTAAAATCTGCTTCAGTGACACAGCGTATTCAGATTAAAAATATAAATTTGATTCATTATTAACCGTTTTAAACCGAACTGACAAAATAAGAGACTCAAAATCCAACCTGTACCTCCAAATGCTGTACCAGGAAGTGGAAGTGACATCACAGGAACAGGTTTGTGTTGGTCTAGCTAAAGAGATGGCAGGTTAAAAACTAGCAGTGCATTTTAAAGGGGTCATATGATGCAATTTCATCAGTGTTACAAGCTCTTGGTGCATAAAGAAGATCTGTAAAGTTGCAAAAACTAAAGTCTCAAGTCTTTTCTCACAGTATGTGGGAAATGATGTGTTTTTTGTAACATTAGACCACATAAACACATTGCATCACATCAAATACACAATAATTTTATTTTTAGAAATGTCATATGGCACCTTTAAGTGCTGTGTAGAAAATAAATGGCACTCGTGCATAATGGGTGAGTAGTTCAGGACGGAGGAATCAATGAAGAAGGAATGCTTAATTTTGAGTTTCTTTTATTAAAATATTAGTAGCAACAAAACTTTGTTTTACAAAGTTGTTTTGATTATATTTATAGCATTGCTGTTAGTCAATGCTGCATATTAGTTCGGATACAATTGCTTTTTGCACTGCAAATTTGTACACTCATGCTCTTCATTTCATTGTGTGCGAAACAGCTGCTGCAAAGGTGTAGGTTAAATAGTCATGCAATAATGCTGGAAGCATTTCTATGCTGGTCGTCTATCCATAAAGCATTGGGTCATGGTGGTGCATCAGAATTATTATTATCAATCGGCTTTGGGCTGAATCATATGTATTGATGATGCACATGCAGGCAGATTATTCAATGCAAAAACTGACTTGAAATGTTAGCGGATGCTGTCATCAGTGCTCTGCGTTCGCTCGTCTGGTTTGCCACGGTTGAATAATGGGCAGTAGAGAGCTGAGCGGCAGCAAGGAAGGAGAAAACGCGCTGCCAGTCCCTGCAAAACCTTCTTGAAAGTCCCTCTGAGTGCGGAAGAAGAGAAGTAGAAAATGAAAGGGTCGAGACATGCATTCAGCGTGCTGGTGAGTAAAGCAGGTTGTCTCCATTTAGAGCTTTGGCCGCTTATGAATCCCTCCCAATGTGAGATGTTGAAGGGCATGAAACAGATAATGAAGACCAGAAGCGTGCCCAACGCCATCCCGATGGCTCTATACCGCTTCTTGACGTTAACATTGGATAGCCGGGAAAGTATGCGGATGCATTGGATGTAGCAGAAGCAGCAGATGATGAAAGGGATGAGGAAGAAGACAACAGAAAGCTCCAGTCGAAACGGTAGGAGGATCTTCAGTTGTTCATCAGTGAATTCTTCATAGCAGGTGTTACGTTTGGATGGATCACTGATGTTGGGGTTGAAATGGTTGTGGTATTGCATGATGTAGATGATACTGCAGTGTCCCATTGACACCACCGAGAATATGATGCAGGCAATCCCTGCACTTCTGGGGTTGCGTTTGAGCTTGTATTTAATGGGGAAAGCCACACCCAGGAAGCGCTCCACGCTGATGGCCGTCAGGTGAAGGACGCTGTTGGCGATGACCGAGTAAAAGATGAATCCCGACAGCGGGCAGAGGAAGTAAGGAAGAGTCCATTTCATGTTGGCCACCTCCACCATGCGAAACGGCAGGAAAAGGAGGAAGATCAGGTCAGAGATGGTTAAACTGAGTAACAGCACGTCCATCGGGGTGGAGCGCTGGCGGACCTTCTTAAAGAAGGTGTAGAAAGCCAAAATGTTGGCGGGAAGGCCTGTGATCAGTGTGAATCCGTAGACCACTAAAACAACTTTACTGAGACCCACTGTCAACGTCATGGTCACTAGATGCAATGAACACTCTGTAAGAAAAAAACAGAGAAAATTAGAAAAACTGCAAGCATTTTACTATTGAAGTCCATTTCTTGCATGCAAAAAAATAAAATAAAATAAATAAATTTATAAATGCATGTTGAAAATCTATTTATGAAAAATCAGTCATGAGATAAAAGTCCAAATTATGACAAAAAAAATAATGAACTAAAATGTCCTAATTATGCAATAAAAAGTCAATTATGAAGGAAAAATCTAAATTATGACATTATGACTTATGTCATAATTATGAGATAAAATCTTGACACAAGAAGTCAGTTGCGAGATACAAAACAATGACAAACCAAGATAAGTCGTGATTACGACAAAAGTTCAAAAGTCAATGTCTCCAGAGATGAAATGGATCTGCTCATGCACAAGCAAATGTAGCCTAATTCTGATACATGCAATCGCTATCCATTATGACCTGCAGGCTTTTTTATAATCATGTAACCTATGCACAATAATAATATTTTTCATTTTAATCTTTTATTGTTTCATATTTAAAATGTTTGTGTGTTGCTGCCCTGTGTGTAATAAGTGAACGTGTTTTGTGGACCCGCCCAGAGTCGGACTTTCTACTAACACACTCTTTAAATAACAACATTTTTTTACGCCCTTGACTTTAGACTAAGTTTGAATTGGTCTTTGGCACAGTCTATTTTCAAAATAGCAACGCTCATGGGCGTACGAATGAGCGCAAATACATTTGCTATTTAAACAACTCAAACAGTCCAAATAATTACAGACTAAATCATAATTATGCGATAGTCTTATAACATAAATTATGAGATAAAAAGTCTAAATTATCACATTCTAGAGCAAATCATAATCATGAAAAAAAGTCTAAATTGTGAGACAAAATGTCAAAATGACATACGATGACATAGTTTTGCGATAAAAAAACTATGACTATTATGAGTCAATTATGATATAAAAAGTTAAATTATGATACAGTTATACTTATGAAAGTCATAATTGACAACATGTCGATTCATAGCTTACATCCTAATTCACAGGCATTTCTGATCATTTTGCACTGATATCTGGACATTTTAAATGAGGTGGTGGCACACTAATTACACATTGCAGTGCTTACAAACCAAATGTTTGGTTAAATATATGCTTTTTATCCGAGCTGAATGAGAGTCAATATCTGATGGCCCTCCAGCAAGAGCAATACATGCAATACTCCAGAATTAAAAGTGTCTCATGGTTACATTTAAATAGTGATGGATGACAAAGTTCTGTCAACCTTTGTCTCTTAAGAAAAAAAAAACACCATTATTTATAAACAACAGGAAGCTGCTGATACTCATCTCCTCAATACTAAAAACAGGCATGGTTTTATTGTCTTTAGTTCAGTGTGATATTGCTTGACGAGGAGTTTTTCTCATAAATGTAATTGTCCTCTACAGTAACTAATCCAGTATCTTGATCACACAATGGAGCTTTAGGGTAATAAATAATGTTTTCGGTAAGTAGGTCACTTATTAATGGCATTAAAAAGAGTTCAATACAGATGCGGGACAACTGTGTTAAATATGCATCCACTGTATCTTTGGAATAATAATTAAAAGCATGCAGCACTGTATGTTTAGAATAAGCTCAGATAAACTCTAAATATATTGCATCTCAGGAAATGCATGTTGAAACTTGTCACAGGATCAGGTGTTATAACTGTGAAAAAAATTATTCCACAACACACACAGACAGAGAGAGATCAGAATGCATGATTATTAGGGTTTTTGTAATGTAAATGCAGCAACTGAGTCATCCTTTTGATAGAGAACTTAAAATTACTACACGCTACTAAAAATACTCAAAATGCATTTCCTTGAATACAAATTTAGTTGCACCTATTTAGTCTATACGTGGATATATATATGAATGTGAGATGTGAAACTAGTTGGAAATTCCTGCAATAAAAAAGTAGGTTATACGCGGTAATGTGAAAAAACAACAACACTGCTTGTAGATCTAGCTACTTCTCAAAAAAATTAATAATAATAATTTATGATAAAATTCAATATATATTATAGATGAGCATCCAATTAACTAGCAACATCCAACCTGCAACATCTATGTTTCAGAAAAATATCATTATTAGATATGAAAATGTACAAATACAAATAAATACATTTTTAAGATCAATATAAAAATAAGCCTTCAAAATAATTTAAGCATTCCATGCATAGTTTTTTTCTGTAAATATTAAAATGCATGTTATCTCGTATGAGGAACATATATATATATATATATATATATATATGTTTTCTCAGTTGCCTATAGATCAGAGAAAATGTTCTGATCAAAACTGAAAAAGGTTACCCATTAAAGCATGAGTCGTCAGAGAAATCATCACAATTTAAAATCTAAAAAACAAAATAGTAGTAGCAAAATATTTGATACCTTAAAGAATCAGTCCACACCACAGATTCAGACGTGATGTGATGCTCCTGGAGCCTTTAAAGCTTTTTCTCATTATGTCACTTTGACACATGCTGCACCTACGATGACAAAACAGGAAAGCGAGACATTTTTCATTTTCTCAAGGAAGTGAATTTATTTCCCCAACATTAAGGTGCACTTTTTTGTAGAATGCACGTATATAAATACATGCACACTATCATTTAATCTGTGTTTGAGGTTAAGTCAACGAGGGAAGTTTCGTCTTCTACAAACATCTTCAGTAGTGCTCTATTACTCCTGTGTCTAACTTTGAGAAACCTTGTATTAAAGATGTGATGAAGAACAAAGATATTTGTAAAAAACCTCCAGTTTGCTCACATAAAGCACCTGACCAAACATTTGCTTTTCATCATATTTTTGCAAGGCCTGTCAGCAACTGATTTTACTTAAACTCATTAGCATTTTCCACATCATTAACATAAAAATTAAAGAGCTTAATTAATTACACATCCGTTAGGTGGGCCTCCTTCATACTCAAATGCGCAATCCATCCACAAAAGCACCGTAGCGGATCGCAGTAATTGAGCAGCGCTACAAGAAGCATCTGTGAGCAGAAAGCTGAATAAATAGTTGAGAGGACAAACAGCGGCAGTCCATTATTTATCATTTAGTAGTTCAGCTCTGCCAGCCATCCTAATTCATTTGGATTTTGTTCAAGCCTTCCTGTCTGTGGAAAAACACTGCATTGTGTTTTATTTCCAGACACTTGAGTGCAAGAAAAATCCCAGAGCTGCATTGTTCAGATGGATGAAATTCACACAGTGTCCTGTTCAACAGACACAGCTTTCGCATGTCTACGTGACAGCTGTGCTGGAGAAACAAAAAGATCAGTCTTTTTATCAATAATGCCGTCTCTCTCTGACCAAACACAAAGATTTGTATGGCAAAATAAGCCGAGGGCCGGAGGAATGGCTGAGCGTTCGTTTCGAATGGTGTCGAGTCAGACGAGCGCTGCATTTTCTCAACGTCTGGGTCTGCCTCTGTGGACCTTCTGGAGAAAAGGAGGAGAAAAGAAAGAACAAAATGTTTCATTTGATATAAAGCACGTCTTAAGGCCCTTTCACATTACTCGAGTCAGTGTTGCCCAATGAATTTTAACTTTAACCCCATTCACAGACCTTTTTTAATGATTTTGAAAGCCAATGATTAGCAGACGATTTGCATGACGTATAAAAAGTCTGCCTGTATTCAAGTTAATCATTCAGAAAAGTTATTTTAACTGTCAAACTTAAGAGATCTCGAATGCATCACAATGCATTATAAATGTTTCCACTTTCACATCTTGTACTGCTTGTTAAAATCATGAATAGATACTTATTTGGTAACACTTTGCAATAAGGTCTCCTTTGTAAGCATGCAACAATACTTACTTACGTATCTTACTGTTATCTTATTCAACACTTGTTAACACATATAATCAAAATTTGTATCTGGTAACATTAATGCACTATACAAACAATGATTCATTTTAATTAACTAACATACAAACAGAAATGCATTAACTAATATAATCAACTGACCTAATTTAAAACATCAACAGCATCTAGAGACAAAACTGTATTTTTTCTTTCTACAATTCACTGTTTGCACACATACATTACTAGCAACCTCTTAATATTGTTTTTCTTTGATACCGACTGCAGGGCGTTTCACATGGAGCGCTGAAGTCTTGATGCGAGATATGAAAGAGCCTTAACATATTTGTATATTCATTAGTGACTGATTTAGAAACGGTGAAACATAGAGTGTGAGCTAATTTTACATCAGCCTGCTGCTGAGCTGACAATGCGGTATTCTTATAAGAATAAACATATACTCTTAAGCATAAAGGCTAAAGGGAGATTTCGCAGAAATACCACAGAGAAACCATTTCGGGTCCCTGTCACTAAAGCATGGATATAAATACTGCACTAAAATATTCCACTCAATTCAACTACTCCAGTCCATCAGTTAACATTTATCCAATGATAGATCCGTCCTCTATCCATAATATTGCTTTGTCAAGTGAAAAAGTGGTCTGGTCTGAATCAGGAGAGAAATCTGCACAGAAAACAGTTCAAAACAGCTCTAAACAAATATGTTGGTGGATTCGGATGTAAGAGACAACAGGGAATGAACAATCATTACTGATTATGGACTCATTTTTTGGGCTCAAAGCAACAGTTTAAAAGTTTAAACCTCGTAATGATGGATTTGTTTCTTACAAACAAACAGCTTTTCACTTTTCAAGACATTAACTGATAGATTAGAGGATTATTGTGGTGTTTTAATCAGCTATTTTGACTCTCATTCTGACGGCACCCATTCACTGCAGAGGATCCACAGGTGAGCAAGTGATGGAATGCTAAGTGTCTCCAAATCATAAAAAAAAACAGGCTTAACTTCCTTGGTAGGCCTGAGGATGAGGACATTTTCAGCCAATTTAAATTTTTGGGTGAACTATTCTTTTCCATTTTTAATTCTAATCAAATTGGCTGTACAAAACATTTTAAAATCTTGCCTAGTTGAAACTCGTACAACTTAAAAATTAAGTTGAAATTTCATCAGCCACAAAATGTGAGGATGCATTTCACTCATTTAAAGTAGTGTCAGGAGGTCATGCACCATTCGCATATGGGCTGGGTGTCCATGCATGGTTAAAAATTGGGATTGGTCTTGGTAGAGCAATGGGGATTGGATTCTGATCCTAAGAGGTTTGGGTTTGAGGTATTGGAGTCTGGATTTGAGATTGGACTTGTGGTTGTGTGCTTAAGTTCTGTTGGGTTTATAGTCTTTGCTCATTTGGGTGTATTTGGGAGTTGTTAAGCATGGTTGGTCTCTGGACGTCTCTTCTTTGGGGGTCAACCTTCCTGAAGATTCAGTTTCCTGATGTCTCTGTGTATCTCGTTGTGGCCAATCTGAAGATCCACTACTGTCTGAACTATAGACTTCAGGGTTGGGATATACAGGTGTTCCCTGCAAATGATCCCAATGCATCTGTTGGAGGTGCATTCTGGAGTGACTGTGGGTCTGAACGGGGATTGAACGTCGAGTTCGGTCTTCAGCTGATGATCTGGAGTTGGCAGTTCGGCGGTTTGCATTGGTTTGATTGGTAGGGTGAGAGTATCTATTCTGAATGAGGCCATGGGGTTGGCCAGAAGCATTTGTTGAAGCATTGTTGAGCACTGTTTGTGTCTGATTACTCAATGTCAAAGGGTCAGAGTTCAGCAAGCCATTCTGAGAATGATTTTGATGGTTGCTGTTAATATGTTGACTCTGTAGTGCACTTTATGCATGTTACTGGACCATCTGATTTGCTTTGCTTTGGCACATGCGCACCAGGCTGAAAATCGCCCATTTGTATGAGAATATTGGGACTGTGTTGGACAAACTGTGGGAACGATCTCTGAGGGTCATTGTTTGAATACGAATTGTTTTGATGCCTATTGTCTGGGACTGTACTGAAGTTGCATTGGAATACATCAGTGTTCAAATGGCTATTATGATGGAGTGGGTTGATGTTGATGTTCCCATTGTTGTTATTGGGAATGGCGGTGAAGTTTTGTGGGAGTGAGTTGTGTTATGTGGGATTAGGGTGGTTTCCATCAAAAAATAAATAAAAATAAATCTCACTATCTCTGTGTGAAACTGTTTATGTAAGCAAATGTTGCTGATTATTACTTTGTGTTGATATACTGATTTTTTTTTCTTGTAAAGTTTAGTAAAAAACTGAAAAAATACTTTATTTTTTAAATTACATTGCTACTATATTTTACTTGTATGTAATTTTAAATAATATACAAAATTCATTGTATAATATATAAAATAGTATTTTTATTATCAGCGTAATTAATATACAAAATATGAATATTATATAATGAATATATATATATATATATATATATATATATATATATATATATATATATTTTTTTTTTTTTTTTTTTTTTTTTTTTTTTTAGCCATATTGTCCAGGCTTCAGAGATATTATTTTACATTACACTACATTTATTTATTTGTTTTACTTTTTTTTTTTTTTTACTGTTATTGTGAGGAGTCAAACAATAATAATAATCAAAATGAAAATAAAAAAATAGTTTTATAGATAATTTCTATTTTTAATACCAATAATAATACGAAATATTTTTATTTTTACAAAATATATTATTATTATTATTATTATTATTATTATTATTATTATTATTATTATTATTATTATATAATTAATATATTATATTATCATCATTTATCATTATCATCATCTGTACTAATAAAAAATATATTTTTTAAATATTTAGATTTTTTGTAGCTTTATTGTCCATCACTGTCTTATTGTCATTCCTTCATTCTGGTTTGTTTTCTGAAGTCCAAGAGTATCTTTAAGCCTCCAATCAACTGTAAATATGAGCAACTAATCATGTCAGACTTCTTAGCATCATAAAACATAACAACAAACTGAAGCATTTAGAAGGGACGTACTGTTTCTTTGTCGCATGCAGACGCAAAATAATCACAAGGATAATTATGATGAGTGTAACAACACTCCCTGCTGAGCCACGTATCTTTAAACTTGATTTTTATATTTTACATATGAAGAACTAGATTAACAAGCACTGCTAATAACATCAGACAGAAATGGAGTCAGGGCACAAAGGGCAGAGAAAAAACACAACACAGAAACATCAATAATGGAGCCAGCAAATAGAAGAAAGAATCCTGCAAAGGAAAACCATTAAAGGCGAAAGAAAATTATGACTCCTTCTAGAGAGGTGACACGTGAATTTATCAATCCTGTGGTTGATTACTCCCTCTCCGGTCAAGAAAATGAATGTCAGGCCGAAGAATGAACTGACAGATGCATCTATCACCAAAGTGCCACAGAGAGCCATTAACTCTCCCACAAAGGCCAGGTCTATCTACTGCTTCGATGTCCCTCCTGTGACGTCATCCCGTGCGATGCAGGCGTAACGGACACTCTGATTGGTGGAGAAGATCTGCAGCCTCAGCATGCCACTCCCTGATTGGTCGACATCTGGACCATCTGAAGAACCAACAAAATTATAAAATGAAAAATCTTCATTACAATATACACTGTAAGGTTGGTCAGTATGATCAAAACCTTAAATAAATAAAGAAAAATATAAATAGTAAAAAAGGTAAAATATTTATATATATTTTTTAGCCATATTGTCCAGCCATTGTCTAATCTTGTATGATTAATTATATAATTCTTATTATTTTACAGAATATTCAGTGAAATAATGCTAGAATGTGTGTATATATATATATATATATATATATATATATATATATATATATATATATATATATATATATATATATAAAACAATGCATACAGTTTCAAAGATGCTTCACAGAAACATTAATTATTATTAACAGTAGTATTAAGAATAAAATGTAATTATAATAATAAATTATTTGTATTGTTTGTAAAAAAAAAAAAAAAAAAAAAAAAAAAGTTATATATTTTGACTTTTTTTTTTTTTTTTTTGGTATTATTCTGTTTCTGTCTTACTATGTATTAAAGTCTATTTTTGATAACCCTGCAATTAAATAATTGTGCTTCATTTCAGTTCATTATTTAGTTTTTTATCTGAAACTTACAACGCATGAGTAATTCTGGCATCAGTGCAAAAATGGCTTCACGTTATGAATCACTTGAGTTCAAAACAAAACACTCAAAACAATAAAACTAAATCACAGAACAGAATTACAAAAACACTCTTTGTTTCCTCATCTGCCAGTTTGAGCCACTGTTGTCATGTCCCTCAAACAGATTGCAATTAGTCACTGGAGCAGAAATTAATCCAAAATATGTATGGTATTGTATGTTATTGTTATGTTTGTCCAGCAAACCAGAACATTACAAGCTCTTTAGTCATGCTGCTGTCATAAAACATGCTCAAGAGATGTTGACGTGCAAATAATATAAACTTGAGGTCTTATTAATGAAATTAAACTTTGTTTGTTTCAAGAGGGGCTTATTAATGACTTAAAATATCCCAAAAACAATAAACAAACAATTCATAAATATATATATTTTTCATAATGGCTTTTTTATTTTCCACAGTCATGAAAAACCTGTTATTGTAGTATAACTGTAATATTATTATAGTTTTTTATAATTAATGACAGAATTTTCATTTTTGGGTGAACTATCCCTTTAACCTTTCTAATGCATTATGGTCCTACTGCTTGAAACACTGGCTAAAAAAATTATTATTTTTGACATTTTGTTAAAATAGTTATTAAAATAGTAAATTAAAAATTAAAATAGTAATTAAAAAAAAAAAAATCATAAACCTAAAATTGTATTTCAATGATACTAAAATAACCCTTGTATTAATTTTGTTTTCCGACTTTTATTCAAATTGGCCTCAAAAACTCCCGAACTAATTCAAATGATTTGCGATGCCCAAACTGACTCAAATGATTCGCGAACCCGCTTTGAACTCCCGAACTGACTCAAATGATTCGCGAACCCGCTACGAACTCCCGAACTGATTCAAATGATTCGTGATCCCGCTCCGAACTCCCAAACTGACTCAAATGATTCGCGAACCCGCTTTGAACTCCCGAACTGACTTAAATGATTTGCGATGCCCAAACTGACTCAAATGATTCGCGAACCCGCTTTGAACTCCCGAACTGACTCAAATGATTCGCGAACCCGCTACGAACTCCCGAACTGATTCAAATGATTCGTGATCCCGCTCCGAACTCCCAAACTGACTCAAATGATTCGCGATCCTGCTCCG
Source organism: Carassius gibelio (assembly GCF_023724105.1). Classification (NCBI taxonomy): domain Eukaryota; kingdom Metazoa; phylum Chordata; class Actinopteri; order Cypriniformes; family Cyprinidae; genus Carassius; species Carassius gibelio. The sequence goes on from NC_068411.1 coordinate 29,785,254, forward strand.
AACTCCCAAACTGACTTAAATGATTCGCGATCCCGCTCCGAACTCCCAAACTGACTCAAATGATTCGCGATCCCCATAATTGACTCAAATGCTTCGAGATTCCACTACGAACTCCCGAACTGATTCAAATAATTCTCGATCCCCAAACTGACTCAAATGATTCGCGAACCCGCTTTGAACTCACGAACTGACTCAAATGATTGGCGAACCCGCTCCGAACTCCCGAACTGATTCAAATAATTTGCGATCCCCAAATGATTCGCGATCCCGCTCCGAACTCCCAAACTGACTCAAATGATTCGCGATCCCCATAATTGACTCAAATGCTTCGAGATTCCACTACGAACTCCCGAACTGATTCAAATGGTTTGCGATCCAGCTCCGAACTCCCAAAATGACTCAAATGATTCGCGATCCCCATAACTGACTCAAATGATTCGCGAATCCACTTTGAACTCCCGAACCGACTCAAATGTAGGCATAATACAAAATAACATCTACATAATGTAGGCAAATACAAAATAAACTATTTATGTACATGTTATTACAAATGTCATGTGATTGCTGATGTTACACTTACAGGACAATTAATTCCTTGTTTAGGCTTCTGACCAAACATTTCATTCATATTCACTTAATCTTTCATTCACCTTTTTGCTATAGATGACACAGGCTTCTTCAACAAAAAACATGTATATCACAACCCTTACAAAAATAAACCATGGTTTTATCATAGTAAAACTGCTTAATTTCCTTAGCATGATTTCTGAATGCTTGAGACTATAAAATAAATTCTAGTCATAATAAAGTTATAGCCACAGGTAAATGTCGAGAGCTACAATTGTGATTTGTAAATAATACAATTTATTCATTTAGTTTTTTATTTGATTAAAGTAATTTTTCACCCCCATAGTAGGGTTTATTTCCATCATCATATTTGAGGAAGGGGGGCACAACAATAAATCCTGCTTATGGGAACCCTTAAGGTGTTGTTATACACGTCTCCGGGAATGTGTGCTCTACTACACACACACACACACACACACACACACTGAAGCACACGTGGTGTTTTCAGCTCTTCACTATATTGACACATGATGTAGGCTACACATGTGCACGTCAGCGCGCTATGGGAGGATTTCACCATTTCATTTGATAAAACTATCGTCATTCATTTGAATCATATACACAGACAGAAACGGCAATGTCTTTACGGCAACCTGTCAAAATAAAATTTCGGTATAACTTGAAATTCAAACAGAAATCAATATTTTTCTAGATCCGCCCCTGTTGGGGAGTAACTAGTAAATGTAACTAAATTACGTAATTTACTTAAAAAATAACTGTAATCAAACTGTAAAGTGTAATTAAATTACAGTTACTGCTGAAACATAGTAAGGGTCAAAAGTAACAAATTGCTATTGAGGGTCACTTCACTCACTTTATTCAATAATTGTTTTATTTACTATTTGGATTCATGCATATGATTTATTTTTTAAGGATAAAAAAAGATAAGAAAAACAATAGCTACTAAACTATTTCTTGTTTTCTGGTTTTAAATCTGTATTTAACCTCAGAATGATCTCAAAGCAAGTCTTATTTTGTGGTAGCTGTGCTTTAAAATTAAATTATAATCATCTTAATTCAAGTGATGGAGGATTTTGAAAATGACTGTAATCAGTGTTGAGTACTGCAAGGTTAACCCTGCCTGGTTTATGAGTTTTGAAAATGATTAAAACATTTGAAAACATTAGAAATTGATACAAGTAATCAAATGTAATCAGTTAAGTAATTCATCAGTCATCTGATGAGGGAAACATCAGACTCCGGTGTCTTCTCGAACTGAACTGGAGATGGATCCAGACACACAATGACTAAAGGCAAACCTATGGAGAGCTGCATGTAAAGAAAGCCAAAGCTGCTTCTGCTGTTTGTTTAGTTACATTGATATTTCAAAATGTATTTGCATTCAATAAGAGCAACAAAAATATCAAAGCAAGGGTTATTCGATGCTATTCAAATGCTTCATCTTTTCTTTATTACATATTTGCTCAGTGATTTACGCAGTACATTGAAACCCCATTTAAAACCACACAATACAAACACAAAGAAATAAAGATTAAATGTGAATGCATCTTCTGAATGGGAGAAATGAATGTTGTATTCACATGTAGCATGAAGAGGCACACAAATGATGCACATAAAAGAGCTTGAAATAAAACAGGAATGCTGGGTCTACTGTACACACTTACAACAAAAAGTTTTTTTTTTTTTTTTTTTTTTTTTTTTGCCATGTGTTTTGAACTCAAGTTCAATAAAGTGTTTTTTTTTTTTTTATATGAAAATGGAATTTGTACTAACGCCTCTATTTTCACAAAAGGGTAAAAATTACTATGCATTGCATTAGTTATGTGTCGCATGTTGCATTTATTTAGCCTTAAGTTTTAGATTTAGGAAGAAAGTATCCTGATAAAACATGCATCATGTAAACGTCTATCTGATTGATCCTTTTCATCTTAAAGATGTATTTTCCTCACATTTCTTTTCATGTAATAATAAAAGATGTTTATCATTTTGAATGCACATAAAACTAGTTTGTCAGGTGCAGCATGCTTATTTACATTAACATGTTACATTCAAATGTATGTTAAATGACAAATGTGATCTACAAATGAAGCACTGTTGCTTTAATCTCATTTAGACCTGTGACTGTAAAATCCACCTGTATTTCTTCTACATAACATTAACAGGTTGAGGAGGAAAATCTCTCTTGAAACTGAGAAAACCACAACAGGATGCATCAGTGTGTTCATGTCAGTCTGGAGGGCCTGAGCAACACATTTAATTAGTTTCCAGATGTTTAATTCTATCACATATTAAAGCATATAAATCATTATAAGAGACATTCTGTCAAAAATAAAAGCTATACTAACATCAATCACTGTCTAATAGGAGCGCATATTAACAAGAGGCTACAATTAACACAGACAACTATAGAGCCTACAAAATATTAATTAATTAGACCGTATTAAAATGAGAAATTAAAGCTGTTATATATACACACTTACTAAGCAGTCTTCTTTTGTGTCCTACTTTGGTTTGCATTCACTTTCAGATTGACCTGTCTCTCCTCACCTCAACACCACAGCAGAGAAAGAACAAAATAATGTATTTCGCTCAAGTGGAAATCGAAGTATTGTAGAAAAAAAACAAACAAACAATCACGTGTAAGGTAACCACGCCCACTTCGAGCATCATTAGAAGAAAATGAAGTCATTAGAAATGTGTTAATAACACGAAATAAAAATATTATTTTATAGTCTGATTATATTTTGAATTTGTATGTATTTTAACATATTCTAAAATTGACGTTCATTCCAAAATTAACTTTTGAATGACTTGTTTGCCACTTACTAGTAAACAAAAACAAAACTTTATTGCTTCATTATTAATACAGTGTTTTTTTACAAGTATAATAACCATTAAAATTAAACTACTTTTATACAGGAAATCATAAATTTAAATATTTGTCACGTCACTCACGTACGTCACGCAAGCGCGTAAGCTCAGGTGAGAAGAGGCTGGACTGTTATTATTTACCTGAAATTAATGCGATACTACAGAGAGAGAGAACACGGGTTTTAAGCTTTGAAAGGCGAGGTAAGATCCTTTATTTCGACCTGAAGGGCATTTATTAACGTATGTCACAAAAGTGCATCCAGTCGGTTTTTCAAGTGAACGAATTAATCAGAAATAGTTTCTCTAATGATGATTAATTTGTCAGGTGTCATGGGGTCATGGATGCTGATTTGGATTCTGTGTGCCACCGTCACTCTGAGTGAGTCTGCTGTTATGAACGATGTCATGTCATGTAATATTATTTTAAAGACGAAGCTAAGCTCTTTTGTTGTTGATGTTGTTTTCGTTTTTTCTGGGTAGTCGAAGAAAACCTTTGTTCAAGCAAATATGGGAATTATTTCTACACAAAAAATACTCTCTCAGAAGATACAAAAGTTATCATTGGGGCGCTACCTTTTCAAAGGGTTTAATATGTAGACTTTACTTACTAATATGTGCACTTAATGGTACCAAAATAAACCCTTTAGAAAAGGTAGCCTACTGTTCCAGTGACAGCTTTTGTACCTTTTATTTCTGAAAGTGAATGTATAAACAATGCAGTACAGAAAACAATGAAAATCCAAATGCTATTGAAATATTTTCTTGCATTTTCTAAAATATATTTTACATGTAAGATAAAAAAACGGATATTTTTCACCAATATTCAGTCCTTTGGATTGACAAACTCCTATCAATCTGAGATCATTAGAAATATCAGCCCAACAAAATAAAAAATAAATAAACAAGGGGTTTTCATGTACTTTAAGTTTGTTGAAGTTTTACCTCCTAAAACTACTCTTAAAAAAAGCATAAATTTTTAATTAAAATGGAAACGTAACATAATAAGTAACTGGATTCGCACTCAAGCCTTAGTCACTAAAATCATAATATTTTTTTCAATAACTTTCATCAGTGCCTGTGTGTCTTCATGGAGCAATATCGGTCCGTTTTAAAACCGGACGGCCTCTGTATGTTGCGCTCGGCCAAACACTTGTTCTGGAAGCCATATTAAAGACGGATCCAGGCGACAAGATAGACATGGTGACGTGGGACCGCGAGAGAGGAACAGACAATGTCCGACTGTCACAAGGAAACAGAATATCTTTGGAGAATGGAGATGCACTTCTGCGGCTCACTGATGTTGCAGAAGAGGACTTTGCGATCTACAAGGTCACAGTTACAGACAGTAATGGATACCAGCAGCACGACTCCATAGAAGTGCGAAAGATTGGTAAATAAGTTATATTTTAACAATGCCAGTGTTGTTTTACGTCTGACGTGTGCACCGGCTGTTTTGCATATTTTCTTCACATGCAAAGCTATTTAAATATGTAAAACCAGTTGGACTGGTCTTCTTTTCTTACATACTTTTTCTTTTCTTTTCAGTGGAACCTCTAAAGACGTCAATTATGCACGTGCTGGAGTGTGTTGTAGATAATCATGGCATGACGCAGTGGGACAGTCCTATGTTTTCTTGGCTGGTTGATGGTGTTACAGTAACCAATCAAACCGCTCTGTTAGCAGATGGAAGTAGACTAGTCATCTCTGAAGTGAAGGGCGTTAACTACACCTGCATCATCAAGAGCAGCCTGGGGGTAGTGACTACACATTATCAAATACCAGAAGGTATTGTTTAATGACAAGAATTTACGGTCATGTTTTTTAATTTTTAGAGGTAATTGTCCCATGTTGATGTGATTTTTCACCCTAAAATGTTCACCACACCATGCAAAAAACATCAAGAGCAAAAAAAAATAGGAAAGACTTGTCCCATTAATACATTAACCAAAATTAAATACCAATTAGCAATTCATTTGTTACAGATTTTATTAATTAGTTAACAGTGTTGGGGAAATTTATTTTTTAAAAGTAATGCATTACAATATTGCAAAAGTAACTAATTATGTAACATTTGTGGAAATTAAATACCTTTTCATGGAAGGTACTGTAATGCATTATATTACATTTTTGTTACTTTGTCTTATTTGTATTTAATTTAAAATAATGTAAAACCACTTTCATACCAGAAAAGAAATGCATAAGCCTCACGCTGAAGGAAATGTAAATTAGTGCGCACAGATCAAACAAACCTCTGATTTTAAAAAGTAATGCATTACTTTACTTGTTACTTGAAAAAAATCTGATTGCGTATTTGAAATGCGTGACTAATGATACAACGGTTCATTTTTAGTATATTTGTTTTTGTTCAGGTCCATTACTGTAAATAATATGAACAAATAACTTTTTGTTTTTAACGCTCATGTTATGTTCTGGTCATTTTGACCTGAGAGGATCATGCAATGTTATTGATTAGGACTAAAATCTTTCTTTTTCCTGATTTTCTTTTTCTCATTTAAATGGATATTGCCAAAATGATCAAAACATTTTTTTTACACTGATACAGTAGTAAATTATGTTAATAAAGAGTTGACAATTTAAAAGTGGCAATTTTCAAAGGCTTTTCATCAAAACTTTTGCACATATTTGTGCACAACCCATTTCATATTCATGAGAAAAGCCTTTGTTGTTGATCATAACTAGCTCATCTATGCAACTATGCACTTTTTAATAGCGTAGAACAGTTTTACTTTGTAAACTTTCCTCAAATCTTCCTCAAATTGTTTGGTGTTGACGAGCAAAAGTTATTAAACATTTTCAATATGCCAAACTATTCACATGTACCAATTTGGAAACCATACTGGCAAAAAAAATAAAAAAGGGTTAGATCTTCTTATAACCTCAGACCTGCTTGGCATTAAATCACAGTTCTGCTGTTCAATCATTTTTAAAGGGGTCATGAGGATTTTTTGTTAATATATCATTTTTTATATGTTCCTTGAGGTTTATTTATAATGTTAATAACGTTTTTGCACGATAAATAAGCAAATCTGTAGAATAAATGACTATTTTCCACCCTCAATCTGAACCTCTCTCAGAAACAGGCTTTTTTAAAGGGGCGGGTCCTTTAAGGCTTCTTAGTATTTGCCACTGTTATGATTGGCTAACGTCATTGCATAGGAAACGGTATCAGTGCCGCCTCACCATTGCATGTTTTGATTGCTTTGACAAAATAATCAATATAAAACCAATGCATTACGTACAGTTTGTGATTGAGCTGTTTAATGATGAAGACATTTTAAGTTCTGAAACTTGTGGGATGTAATAGCTACAAAGACCTCTTCTATATCAAAAGATCACAGGTAATTTGGTTTCCCGTGTCATGGCTCCTTTAAATAATGCTAAACGCAGTGCACATGAAATCACTGCTGTGTTTGAGGCTATAATTGTTGCTTGGGCTATGTCTCGAGATGTAAATGGTTTCTTTAAGTGTCTGTAAGTGGATTTCTAAAGTTATGTGAGCCAGCATGTTTACAGCTGCTTTTAATGTGTTTTGTGTTTGACTCAGATTCGTCAGAGTCTCCGTGCTCTTGTGCAGGAAAGATTGCAGCTTCAGTCATAACAGCAATACTAATAACACTTGTGGCTGGGTAAGACCTCTCTTCTACAGTATATCTCTCATTTAGGACTATAATATATAAGCTGAATTAATAAGCTTTCCACTGATGTATGGTTTGTTATGATAGGACAATATTTGACTGAGATGCAACTATTTGAAAAATCTGGAATCTGATAGTACAAAAAAAAAATAATCTAAAATATTGAGAAAATCATCTTTTAAGTTGTCCAAATGAATTCTTAGCAATGCATATTACTATTTAAAAATAATGTTTTTATATATTTACGGTATGAAATTTACTAAATATCTTCTCGGAACATGATCTTTACTCAATATCCTAATGATTTTTGGCATAAAAGAAAAATCTATAATTTTGACCCATACAATGTATTTTTGGCATATACCTTTTATCATATATTTAAATGCAGCTTTTATTTTTCCACTCAAGTTTCTTAAATCTATTAGATTACTTTCATGATAGCGTTGTTTGATTTAATATCATCTCTGATGCAGACTTCAGTAGCAAACTGTGTTAAAGTTGTCAACTTTGATCTTTGATTGAACTTGTTTAATATGTTAAAAAGTAGCAGAACATTTGCGTATAAATCAGAATGTTTATGTATGAGGGTCAAAGACGTTAAGATGTCCGCATCAAGAAAAATGTACAAAAGTGATTTTGTGTCCATAGAAAGCACATTAAATGTAATTAAAATGTCTACTTTTAAGGTTTCAAATAGGTTTTTGGAGAATAAAATTTCAAATTTTGGTTGAAATAATGTTACATTGTCATTCAGTGTAACACAATATTTATGCAAAAATTCAAACAACATGCTTATTCTGACGTGTACATATTAAAATATCTAAAAGAATAATGGAGCATACTAAATTTGATTGTGTTTTAAATTAGTGCAAAATTCTTACTGACAAATGGGCAAAACCTAGGATAGTGGCAAATGTTAAAAATTTAAAATTAGTATTTGGGGTGAAAGTAATTAGTCTTTTAATACTGTATGTCATAAATTGATTTTTTTTGTAAATATGCCTGACAAGATTGTTACACTGAATGACATTTTACTGGCTGTCTTCTGTAAATCAGGGCAAAATGTATGATATTTATTTTTTGCTCAGAAAAACAAAAACAAAATTGTGATTAAATAAAACAGAAAACTTTTTGCATTTTTTTTGGGGGGGGGCTACAACAGCTTAAAGCAGTATTACACTTTTTTTTTATGCTTAAACACTTTTTCGTCTTTGACCCATGAATGTTGAGATGCATCAATATTTGTTTAGATACAATATTTCGGCTGTATCCCCCAATCTAAGTCTTTTGACAAACATTTTTTTTTTTTTTACAGGTTCATTGTGATGAAGAAATACAAGAACAGGTCCCACCTTTAGCCAACACTGTACACTCACAACTTTTCTTTTATAGTTTTATTTAAACAATTTAGTTTTTTTATTTATTTTACTTAAGTACTGTTTAACATCACATTATAAGCTTTTCCCTCTTTTTTATGACGTTTATTAGAATAGCAGAAATATTGTTTCCGGCACAAATACTGTACGTGTCTCACGAACAGATTTCAGCTTCCAGGTTTAAATGTTTTCTCTCTTTTTTTTTAGCTGTTTCTCTGCAGTTTGTTCTTGTTTTCAATGTCAAAAGAATGTTCTTGTGTTCATCGTAAAAAATTTGGTTAAACGTTAAAAATGTGAGTGGTTAAAATGTTTACTATGGTTTGTAAAGATACAAGCTGTTTTGTTTACAAAAAATGTATGTAAGTGCAATTAAGTAGCTTTCTACCTCAATTGTTCTAAAAATAAATCTACTTTTGGAGCACACAAGCAGTGATGTTTAAGTTTGTTCAGAGAATAAAAGAGTCCAGACGGATCTGGAGGGTGGAGTGTGACGTGAGGGTTTTACTGGATGGAAGATCTGTTTGTCTGGACAGAGAATAGTGGCCTTTACGCCACAGGAAAGGGAAAAGGGAAACGCCTAAAGAACTTTAACTCTGTGAACGGAGCACACGAGTTCAGACTACAGCAGTCCTGCAGAGACACAAACAACATGTTTGCTGTGGGAGCGTCGCTCTAGTGTTTTATGGGACAGGAATTTCTGGATACAACAATCTCTTTCAGGAAGTTACGAGAGGTGAGTTTCGAAAAGCGTGTAGTAATCTCTCTCAAAAAGTGAAAGTATCTGAACTTTGGTCATGTTTTTTTTTTCTTTCTAGGTGACATGGACCTAGGACTACAGCGATTCATCAGGACTGTCCTGCTTCTGCACGTCTGCTGTGAGTTATTCTGCATGTCTTCGTATGAGTTATTTTGTGTTTCATGGCTCTCTGGAATACTTGATGCTGATTGGCCGCTTGCAGTATTCTGCAGCCGAAGTGTACTTTTAGTTTTGTTTCTCAGTTCTCAGTTCTCAGTTATTTCTCAGTAAATGCTGTTCTTTTGAACATTGTGTTCATCAGTGTTTCCACAAAAATATTAAGCTGGACCGCTTTATTCAAAACTTATCATAATAGAAATGATTCTTGCTCAGCAAATTTAGATGAAGCTGCCAATATTTAGATTACGTTCCTATTATTGTTATTCACTTTTTTTACATTTACATTTCTTGGCGAGTATAAACAGTCTACGGTTGAATGAACTATATTGTTTAACTTAAAAATGTAACTTTCATTGATAATTGGTGTTTTTTTTCTACTTCAGATAAATGCATTTAATCATGGTTTCAAAAAAAAAAAAAAAAAATTATATATATATATATATATATATTATTACTATTAATTATTAAATATTATTTATTGATAAATAACTATATTTCTTTCTTCTTTAACATTTAGATATTAGATAGAGCCTGATACATTAATTAATTAACTTTATTATTTAAATACAGTATTTGTTTTTTTTTACTTTCTATTCATTAAAGAAACCAGAAAAAACAATAATAATAATAAAAATAATAAATACACAGTACAGCTTTATATATGATTTAATAATAATACTTTTACATTTTTTTAAACATTTCTCAGCAACCATAAACAGTCTACGATTAGATTGAGCGTTATTATTTAAATAATTATTATATTAAAAAGTAACATTTATTGAATGTTGGTGTCTTTATCTTTCCTTTCTTTTTATAAATCTACAAAATGTTGTTCTTTTGTGCTTTCTATTGTTTAAAGATCCCTCAGACTATATTGCAGTTTCCATAAAATACAAAACTATTTCCAACATTTAAAATAATAAGAATTGTCTCATTTGTTGTTGTTGTTTTAAATAATTATGTAAGTAATTAAATAAAGATGACTTTTTTTTTTCAACACTTTAATTTCTTTGCAATCATCATGAACTGTATGAAATTAGATAAATTAACTATATATTATATAAAAAAAACTTTTAATGAATGTGCTTCATATTGCAGGTGACAGGTTTATAAAAGCAACTCAAAGCCATGTGATTGTGATTCTACAGTTAAATGTAATTATAATTGGAGATATGACTATATGTGATGTATTTTGTGTCGGCAGGGCTCTGGAGCGGCCAGTGTTTGTCCGTCTACTTCACAAACCAGCAGTCTCTGTATGTGATCGAAGGCCAGAATCTGATCCTACAGGCACAAATTCAGCTGCTGGATGGGGAACACGTTGCTAAAGTGACATGGGACCACGTCGCAAAGACTTCTGGGACGAGTTCAACATTGGCCGAGTTTCCTCGTAAAGTCAAAGATGGGAGAGTGACTCTGGAACAACAGGGAGCCACGCTGAAGATCAGAGATTATCAAGCGGCAGACGCCGGCGTCTACACGGTCACAGTTACAGAGCAGTCAGGACAGAGACGATCCGCACAGAGAACCGTTCAACAGTATCGTAAGATCCACTCGAGCGCTGTACTGTTAGCCCCTTGAACGTTATGCTATTGTTCTTCAATACTCCCCTTCAGCCCAGCCAAGATGTAGAAGAGTTTCTTTCTTCATCAAATGTAGCATTGCATCACTTGTTCATCAAAGGATGCTCTGCAGTGAATGGGTGCCGTCAGAATGAGAGTCCAAACAGCTTATAAAAACAACACAATGATCCACAAGTAATCCACAGCACTCCATCAATAAATGAAGTATAAAGTTACGTGTTTATAGGAAACAAATCCATCATTAAGATGTTTTAACCTAAAACCATCGCTTCCAGATAAAATCCATGAAAAGTGCATAAATAAAACAGATCAAAGTCCATAATCCATAATACTGTGTCCTCCAGTGAACATGTAATCTTGTCTGAATCAGGAGAGAAATCTGCACAGATCAAGGACTGTCTAAACAGCTCTAAACAAATATGTGGGTGTGTTTTGATGTGAGAGAAAACAGATGATGTTTTTTTTTTTTTTTGACTGGAGGAAGATTTATTATGGATTTATATCTTGACCAGAAGACACAGATTGAAATTAAAAACATCTTGATGGATTGGTTTCAGATTTTGTCTTCTCCTGGTGTTAACTGATGGACTGGAGTGGTGTGGATTATTGTGATGTTTTTATCAGGTGTTTAGACTCTCATTCTGACGGCACCCATTCACTGCAGAGCATCCACTGATGAGCAAGTGATGCAGTGCTACATTTCTCCAAATCTGATGAAGAAACAAACTCTTTGTAGTGTTTTGTAAATCATACAGTCTCATAGATGTGCTATGATGGTATTTTATAACTTTTTTAACCCTAGAATGCACACCTGAATACAACCTTTGTTTTAATGTGAAATATTGCAAACAAAATGTTGACAAAAAAATAGTTCTCATCTGAAAAGATAATTTCATGCAAAACATACAAAAAGAACAAATCATGTCACCCATGTAGTGATGTAGTGTTAAAACAAAAAAAAATATTTTAGAAAAAATACACTTTTATAGCAACACCTACATTTTTTCATTTAGATTACATGTTGATGCCATCTAGAAGTTAATAATTTAGAACCATCTAATCAAACAGGATAAATGTTTTACAGAGACACAAACCAAATAACATCACTGATAATACATTCTATTACTTACTTGATGTTTATGCTGTTGGTTTCCCTCCAAAATGATGTCACTTCCTAGACGATGATGTCATGTTGGGCATATAAGAACTGAAATTATTTAAAATTCACTTATGTTGTTAGTACACAGAAAGCTATTTTAGCTTTTATACACTTAAAAGGTAAAAATGCATGCATAAAGTCTATTAAGTTTAAGTTTATTAAGTCAATAATAATGTAGATTATTTCGAACAAAATGTGAGAAAAATTAAATGCACTCCGTAATAGCAGTGACCCATTTTTTACTTTATTATGCCCTTGTGCATTTCTCCAGTAATTGTGCTCTCTCTGTGTGTGTGTGTGTGTGTCAGTGGCGGTGCATCACGTGTCTGTGATGGTGAATGTGTCTCACTGGGTTCTTCACTGTATGGAGGCCTGGGGAACTGAGCCCACCTTCACTTGGCTGCATGAGAAAGTGGTTGTAACGGAGAAGGTGGGTCGTGTTTCGGCAGATGGGACGTCTCTGTATGTCTCCGGCATCTTCTGTGGACACTTCACCTGCGTAGTGAGCAACAAACTGGGACACAGTTCAGCCACATACACCGCAGGTGCAGCTCTCACGAAGCACAGGAACATGAGGTGCAGTGACCGTATGTTGACCGTGTGTGTGTGTGTGTTTCAGAGGCGTGTGAAAGCTCAAACGGGAGCATGACTGCTGTCGTTGTGTTTCTGCTGCTGATACTGACGCTCGCAGCCGCATCTCTGGCCTTTATACTGTGGAGGTGCGTTTAAACACAAGTCCCTATTTTAATTCATATTTTTATTGAAAATTTGAAATTTTTGATGTTTTTTCTTTCCAATAGAAATGTTGCAACTAGTAAAATAAAAAAAAAAAAAATATATATATATAATTACATTTTATTTTATTATAAGCAATGCATGTTTTTAGTTTTAGTGAACTATAATAACCCTGGATTTGAGGTATTTTAGTGCATTGCATTAAACTAAATAAGTAGTCTTGGTATCTACCTAAAACAAGGATAACTTTTTAATAATTGATGTAAATTTATGTTCTGTTTCCACTGTAAATGCTTTATTGCAAATGTAAAAAAAAAAAAAGCATACAGGCACAGTTCAGTTCAGTGATCGTTGACCCTCTTTAATTTTAGAGCCCACTCTCATGAAAGTGCATATAAATAGTATGCCAAATTAAAACAACAACTTTTGGTATTGATACGCAAAAATTAACTTTAAGGGCATATTATACTAATTTGTTGGCATGCATATGTAAAGCAATTTTCGTGTGCGTATGATACGCATCTACCCCACAACCCTAATCCCACCCCTTGCACAATTTTTGCGTATCAATGAGTTTTTGTTCTTATTTGGCGTACTATTTGATTTGCTAATCTTTTCAATAATTTGTGATACACGCTTCAAAGTCCCAAACTGAAATGATGGTTCACAATCGTGCATCATTTGATTCAGATTGGAAATGCAATATATTTCAAAAATATTTTTTCTGATTTATTAAACCGTGCAAAACATCAAACTATTAAGGCAGTACATTAAAACAAAGAACGAATATACATAGGCCTATACAAATCCCATGAGAGCATTAACCATTGTGTTATTACAGTAAAAGTCTAATTATTATTATTGTTTTTTTTTTGTGGCTACCACGATTTAGTAACCTTGTTTTTTTACACCCTTGCTAATCAGTGTTATGCGAAGTATAGACTATAAATAGTTTTGAACCTGAAGGATTCCCGTCACACCTGATGGGTGGAGATCTTGTGTGAAATACTGACGTCTAAACAGGTTTAGTGCGTCACCTTCAGTGTACCGTGATTAACCCCATCTTCTTTTATCACGCAACATGACTGTAGTGAAATCACTAATGCATGACCTCCAGTGACTTCAAATGATGCATGCAATAAATAGTTAATTAATTGAAAAAAAAAAAAAAAAATCTTCCTTCAGTTCATTCTACTTGGTTCCATGAACTAATCACACACTACACATTTAACGCAATACATTTTTTTCACTTGATTGCACAAGAAAATGCATGCCCTTCTTGATTTATTCCCTGTTTGGTCCACTGCAGGAGACACAGGCGTGGATATAACAGAAGGGAGAGACTGAGAGAGCTGTTTGAAGAGTCTCTGTGAGACAGTTTTACTGTGATCCTGTGACACTGACGAGAGATGATGGACTGCCAGCCGCTTGACGCTCTCAGCACACCTTTTTATACGTTATTGACTTTTGGTATGATATTAGACTCCCTGGAAAGATATTTATGCATATTTATTTAACCAAGTTAGACTAGCATCATCAGGAGGTTTAGTTAATGCAATCCTTTCTGAAATACTTGATTCTGATTGGTCAGTTATGACATTAACATGATGGGCACTTAACTATTAATTGACCATTGTTCCCCTATCAATAAATTACTATTTGACTGAGTAATTTTTTGTGGTTTATTTTTTTTTTTATAATCTGATCAAATTGATATGTCTTCATAATTTTTTGGGCAAAAAGCCATTTAAAAATGGAAAAACTCTTGATCAAGGAGTATACACATAATTAATAAATTTCAATTAAATTAATTTTTTGCCCCCAATTTTTTTAATTATGTTTATTAACGTATAAAAGTGACTGGTCACTTTTTGTCAATTAGACTATCTACTCCGCTCTTAAGTTTTCAGTTTTGACCACGATAATAAAATTACTTTTATTCAAGAATAAATGAAAACTAAATAATATAAAATTACTAAAACTTAAATATAAAATATAAATAAAAACTAAATTCAAAATCGCAATAGATACAAAAACACATTTCTGATAAATCCACCCTTAAACAGCGCAACAGTGACTGATTACTTTAATAATACAGAAATTCAAACACGTAAATAAAAAAAATATTTCAGAAAAGCATTACTTTTCTAATGCATCATATAGAAAGACTTTGAGAGAAGTGTTAGAAATGTTTCTCTGGCATTGAACTCAATTACAAGGAGTTCAAAAACTGAATGTATTTATATATATTTTCATCTCTGATATCACTTTGTTCACTTTGTCAATTAGAGCACAAGTTTTGACCACAATAACCTGTGGTCTAGACTTCATGCCAACTCTTTTAACCTTGATATTTCATTACAGATGACAAGTGTGTGAGCTCTTCTGGACAGTAATCAGTCTAAACTCCATCAGCATGACATTAGCATAATGAGCTCTTTTGTATTCCATAATTACGGAGTCAAAATACAGCATGTTCACAAATGGAGAAGACGTGCAAAGAATGGCATCTTCTCTAACATTCCTTCGTTCCCGCTCTTAATAAACCGCTTTATCTCATCTCATGTTCTTGTCCTGTATCACTATAGTTTATGTTCTTCATATGGAAAGCTGTAGAACATTCCCGCTCTTTTCTCAGCGCACAGTAGCTTATTGCCAACATGAAGAGCGTGAAATGTCAGAGTCCCGGAGGAGCATTAATCTAGCTTTGATATTCTTCCAGAAAGACAAGAGAGCTTCCTAAGTTTGCATTCAGCTAATTAGAAATCACCTAAATTCAGCCCGATGTGGCTTTCATGAGGTGAGATGAGAAAGAGAGTGTCACGGTTCATCACAGCACATATTACAGGCAAAATATGAATAACCCACTTCTTCAGAAGACTCTGGGTCACTTTATCCATCACTACGACAGGGTTTTAATATCTGCTGCTGTCTTGTGTGATATGGGCTTCATTTTCATCAATCTTTAAAAAATTATTAAAAATATTCTGTTAAAATGTGAAAATAAACAAAATTGTTAAATTGTGGCTTGGCAACTGACTCCAGTACAATAAGATGAAGTGCTAAAATGACTAAAACTGAAAATATAAGCATTTCTATACTACATGTAGCTGCAGTAAAATTAAAAGAACAATTTAGATTTTTTTTTTCTAATTAGAAACCAAACTCAGAAATGCTGCATAGGCAACAAGCTCAAAACAAGTTAAAAAATGCTAAAATATTACTCTTTAAAAAAAAAGTTATTATATACACGTCACATAAAAAAAAGACAAAAGACAAATGAAATTACTAAAAGTTTAAGTAACAAAAAAAAATGTATATTTATATCAGGGCTGTCAAAAATAGCGCGTTAACGGTGTTAATTAGTTGGTTGTCGTTAATTACGTCAAATTTTTTTAACGCATTTCACGCATGCGCAGTGTGACAAATTATTCAGGTTAGGAAAGTCTCGTCGATCTCTGAATTCTCAAGATAGTAAAAAACAGCGGCGAGCGCTGCGACGAAAACACCGAAGAAGCTTAAGGTTTTACCCCAGTTACTCTCAAAAACATCCATGCCAAGATCGATAAACAGAGACGACTTTGGTAGTTGATACGCTGGAGCTTCGTCTTCCACTGCGGTCAAGCCAGCCGCGCTTTGAAAATACACGGTCAAGCCAGCCGCACTTTTTTTTCCTTTGCGCGTGTAATCATGCACTTACGGTACGGGTGCTGAGAGCAGTCAAAATGCATGTAAAGAAGCAGTCGTACACACGTTTCCTTTATACTTTCGCTTATTTTAACTCATTATTGTATATAAACGTTTGTGTTGTACATAAATCATTTTAAATCGTTTATTAGAGATTATAAATTACAATATTAATGATTTTCAGTGTGTGTATATATATATATATATATATATATATGTGTGTGTATATATATATATATATATATATATATATATATGTGTGTGTGTGTGTATATATATATATATATATATATATATATATATATATATATATATATATATATATATATATACACACACACATATATTTATATATATATATTTATTTATATTTATATATATATATATATATATATATATATATATATATATATATATATACACACACACATATATTTATATATATATTTATTTATTTATATATATATATATATATATATATATATATATATATATATATATATATATATATATATATATATATAATGCATTCTACCAATTGCACTGTCCCAGTTTCCTACACAAAGAAGTGTTCCTTTATATGTTAGCTCATTCTTTCATATCATATGCATTCAGAATGACCCTGACTATCACTGTATTCATTTTCAAAGCATTTTAATGTATAGTTGTGGAGAAAGCTAAAAGCAAAATCACCCCAAATAAAAAATTCATCCGAGAAATTGCAGTGTGTCCCATTTTTCAACATTCATAAAAAAGGTTGCTTTATAGGTTAGCTCATTCTTTCAAATCATATGTATTCAGAGTGATCCTGACTACCACTGTATTAATATTCAAGGCATTTTACTGTATAATTTTGGAGAAAACGAAAAGCAAATTCACCCAAAACATCAAAATCCATTGTTGCACTTAAAATTTTTCCCATTTTCCAAAATTCATATAAAGTGTTCCTTTATAGGTTAGCTCATTCTTTTAATGTATATGTATTCAGAGTGACCCAGACTACCACTGTATTAATTATCAAGGCATTTTACTGTATAGTTTTGGAGAAAACTAAAAGCAAATTCACCCAAAACATCAAAATCCATTGTTGCACTTACACTTTTTCCCATATTCCAAAATTCATAAAAGGTGTTCCTATATAGGTTAGCTCATTCTTTTAATGTATATGTATTCAGAGTGACCCAGACTACCACTGTATTAATTATCAAGGCATTTTACTGTATAGTTTTGGAGAAAACTAAAAGCAAATTCACCCAAAACATCAAAATCCATTGTTGCACTTACACTTTTTCCCATTTTCCAAAATTCATATAAAGTGTTCCTTTATAGGTTAGCTCATTCTTTTAATGTATATGTATTCAGAGTGACCCAGACTACCACTGTATTAATTATCAAGGCATTTTACTGTATAGTTTTGGAGAAAACTAAAAGCAAATTCACCCAAAACATCAAAATCCATTGTTGCACTTACACTTTTTCCCATATTCCAAAATTCATAAAAGGTGTTCCTTTATAGGTTAGCTCATTCTTTCAAGTCATATGTATTCAGAGTGACCCCTACTTTCACTGTATTAATATTCAAGGCATTTTACTGTATAGTTTTGGAGAAAACTAAAAGCAAATTCACCCAAAACATCAATCTCCATTGTTGCACTTAAACTTTTTCCCATTTTCAAAAATTCATATACAGTGTTCCTTTATAGGTTAGCTCATTCTTTTAATGTATATGAATTCAGAGTGACCCAGACTACCACTGCATTAATTATCAAGGCATTTTACTGTATAGTTTTGGAGAAAACTAAAAGCAAATTCACCCAAAACATCAAAATCCATTGTTGCACTTACACTTTTTCCCATTTTCCAAAATTCATAAAAGGTGTTCCTATATAGGTTAGCTCATTCTTTCAAGTCATATGTATTCAGAGTGACCCCTACTATCACTGTATTAATATTCAAGGCATTTTACTGTATAGTTTTGGAGAAAACTAAAAGCAAATTCCCGCAAAACATCAATCTCCATTGTTGCACTTAAACTTATTCCCATTTTCAAAAATTCATATAAAGTGTTCCTTTATAGGTTAGCTCATTCTTTTAATGTATATGTATTCAGAGTGACCCAGACTACCACTGTATTAATTATCAAGGGATTTTACTGTATAGTTTTGGAGAAAACTAAAAGCAAATTCACCCAAAATATCAAAATCCATTGTTGCACTTACACTTTTTCCCATTTTCCAAAATTCATAAAAGGTGTTCCTATATAGGTTAGCTCATTCTTTCAAGTCATATGTATTCAGAGTGACCCAGACTACCACTGTATTAATTATCAAGGCATTTTACTGTATAGTTTTGGAGAAAACTAAAAGCAAATTCACCCAAAACATCAAAATCCATTGTTGCACACACTTTGTCCCATTTTCCAAAATATATAAAAGGTGTTCCTATATAGGTTAGCTCATTCTTTCAAGTCATATGTATTCAGAGTGACCCCTACTATCACTGTATTAATATTCAAGGCATTTTACTGTATAGTTTTGGAGAAAACTAAAAGCAAATTCCCGCAAAACATCAATCTCCATTGTTGCACTTAAACTTATTCCCATTTTCAAAATTTCATATAAAGTGTTCCTTTATAGGTTAGCTCATTCTTTTAATGTATATGTATTCAGAGTGACCCAGACTACCACTGTATTAATTATCAAGGGATTTTACTGTATAGTTTTGGAGAAAACTAAAAGCAAATTCACCCAAAACATCAATCTCCATTGTTGCACTTAAACTTTTTCCCATTTTCAAAAATTCATATACAGTGTTCCTTTATAGGTTAGCTCATTCTTTTAATGTATATGAATTCAGAGTGACCCAGACTACCACTGCATTAATTATCAAGGCATTTTACTGTATAGTTTTGGAGAAAACTAAAAGCAAATTCACCCAAAACATCAAAATCCATTGTTGCACTTACACTTTTTCCCATTTTCCAAAATTCATAAAAGGTGTTCCTATATAGGTTAGCTCATTCTTTCAAGTCATATGTATTCAGAGTGACCCCTACTATCACTGTATTAATATTCAAGGCATTTTACTGTATAGTTTTGGAGAAAACTAAAAGCAAATTCCCGCAAAACATCAATCTCCATTGTTGCACTTAAACTTATTCCCATTTTCAAAAATTCATATAAAGTGTTCCTTTATAGGTTAGCTCATTCTTTTAATGTATATGTATTCAGAGTGACCCAGACTACCACTGTATTAATTATCAAGGGATTTTACTGTATAGTTTTGGAGAAAACTAAAAGCAAATTCACCCAAAATATCAAAATCCATTGTTGCACTTACACTTTTTCCCATTTTCCAAAATTCATAAAAGGTGTTCCTATATAGGTTAGCTCATTCTTTCAAGTCATATGTATTCAGAGTGACCCAGACTACCACTGTATTAATTATCAAGGCATTTTACTGTATAGTTTTGGAGAAAACTAAAAGCAAATTCACCCAAAACATCAAAATCCATTGTTGCACACACTTTGTCCCATTTTCCAAAATATATAAAAGGTGATCCTTTATAGGTTAGCTCATTCTTTCAAGTCATATGTATTCAGAGTGACCCCTACTATCACTGTATTAATATTCAAGGCATTTTACTGTATAGTTTTGGAGAAAACTAAAAGCAAATTCCCGCAAAACATCAATCTCCATTGTTGCACTTAAACTTATTCCCATTTTCAAAAATTCATATAAAGTGTTCCTTTATAGGTTAGCTCATTCTTTTAATGTATATGTATTCAGAGTGACCCAGACTACCACTGTATTAATTATCAAGGGATTTTACTGTATAGTTTTGGAGAAAACTAAAAGCAAATTCACCCAAAACATCAAAATCCATTGTTGCACTTACACTTTTTCCCATTTTCCAAAATTCATAAAAGGTGTTCCTATATAGGTTAGCTCATTCTTTCAAGTCATATGTATTCAGAGTGACCCCTACTATCACTGTATTAATATTCAAGGCATTTTACTGTATAGTTTTGGAGAAAACTAAAAGCAAATTCCCGCAAAACATCAATCTCCATTGTTGCACTTAAACTTATTCCCATATTCAAAAATTCATATAAAGTGTTCCTTTATAGGTTAGCTCATTCTTTTAATGTATATGTATTCAGAGTGACCCAGACTACCACTGTATTAATTATCAAGGGATTTTACTGTATAGTTTTGGAGAAAACTAAAAGCAAATTCACCCAAAATATCAAAATCCATTGTTGCACTTACACTTTTTCCCATTTTCCAAAATTCATAAAAGGTGTTCCTATATAGGTTAGCTCATTCTTTCAAGTCATATGTATTCAGAGTGACCCAGACTACCACTGTATTAATTATCAAGGCATTTTACTGTATAGTTTTGGAGAAAACTAAAAGCAAATTCACCCAAAACATCAAAATCCATTGTTGCACACACTTTGTCCCATTTTCCAAAATATATAAAAGGTGATCCTTTATAGGTTAGCTCATTCTTTCAAGTCATATGTATTCAGAGTGACCCCTACTATCACTGTATTAATATTCAAGGCATTTTACTGTATAGTTTTGGAGAAAACTAAAAGCAAATTCCCGCAAAACATCAATCTCCATTGTTGCACTTAAACTTATTCCCATTTTCAAAAATTCATATAAAGTGTTCCTTTATAGGTTAGCTCATTCTTTTAATGTATATGTATTCAGAGTGACCCAGACTACCACTGTATTAATTATCAAGGGATTTTACTGTATAGTTTTGGAGAAAACTAAAAGCAAATTCACCCAAAATATCAAAATCCATTGTTGCACTTACACTTTTTCCCATTTTCCAAAATTCATAAAAGGTGTTCCTATATAGGTTAGCTCATTCTTTCAAGTCATATGTATTCAGAGTGACCCAGACTACCACTGTATTAATTATCAAGGCATTTTACTGTACAGTTTTGGAGAAAACTAAAAGCAAATTCACCCAAAACATCAAAATCCATTGTTGCACACACTTTTTCCCATTTTCCAAAATATATAAAAGGTGATCCTTTATAGGTTAGCTCATTCTTTCAAGTCATATGTATTCAGAGTGACCCCTACTATCACTGTATTAATATTCAAGGCATTTTACTGTATCGTTTTGGAGAAAACTAAAAGCAAATTCCCGCAAAACATCAATCTCCATTGTTGCACTTAAACTTATTCCCATTTTCAAAATTTCATATAAAGTGTTCCTTTATAGGTTAGCTCATTCTTTTAATGTATATGTATTCAGAGTGACCCAGACTACCACTGTATTAATTATCAAGGCATTTTACTGTATAGTTTTGGAGAAAACTAAAAGCAAATTCACCCAAAACATCAAAATCCATTGTTGCACTTACACTTTTTCCCATTTTCCAAAATTCATATAAAGTGTTCCTTTATAGGTTAGCTCATTCTTTTAATGTATATGTATTCAGAGTGACCCAGACTACCACTGTATTAATTATCAAGGCATTTTACTGTATAGTTTTGGAGAAAACTAAAAGCAAATTCACCCAAAACATCAAAATCCATTGTTGCACTTACACTTTTTCCCATATTCCAAAATTCATAAAAGGTGTTCCTTTATAGGTTAGCTCATTCTTTCAAGTCATATGTATTCAGAGTGACCCCTACTTTCACTGTATTAATATTCAAGGCATTTTACTGTATAGTTTTGGAGAAAACTAAAAGCAAATTCACCCAAAACATCAATCTCCATTGTTGCACTTAAACTTATTCCCATTTTCAAAAATTCATATAAAGTGTTCCTTTATAGGTTAGCTCATTCTTTTAATGTATATGTATTCAGAGTGACCCAGACTACCACTGTATTAATTATCAAGGGATTTTACTGTATAGTTTTGGAGAAAACTAAAAGCAAATTCACCCAAAATATCAAAATCCATTGTTGCACTTACACTTTTTCCCATTTTCCAAAATTC
The DNA here is from genome assembly GCF_023724105.1 of Carassius gibelio. Lineage (NCBI taxonomy): Eukaryota > Metazoa > Chordata > Actinopteri > Cypriniformes > Cyprinidae > Carassius > Carassius gibelio. The sequence continues at coordinate 29,807,800 of NC_068411.1, forward strand.
ATAAAAGGTGTTCCTATATAGGTTAGCTCATTCTTTCAAGTCATATGTATTCAGAGTGACCCAGACTACCACTGTATTAATTATCAAGGCATTTTACTGTATAGTTTTGGAGAAAACTAAAAGCAAATTCACCCAAAACATCAAAATCCATTGTTGCACACACTTTGTCCCATTTTCCAAAATATATAAAAGGTGATCCTTTATAGGTTAGCTCATTCTTTCAAGTCATATGTATTCAGAGTGACCCCTACTATCACTGTATTAATATTCAAGGCATTTTACTGTATAGTTTTGGAGAAAACTAAAAGCAAATTCCCGCAAAACATCAATCTCCATTGTTGCACTTAAACTTATTCCCATTTTCAAAAATTCATATAAAGTGTTCCTTTATAGGTTAGCTCATTCTTTTAATGTATATGTATTCAGAGTGACCCAGACTACCACTGTATTAATTATCAAGGGATTTTACTGTATAGTTTTGGAGAAAACTAAAAGCAAATTCACCCAAAACATCAAAATCCATTGTTGCACTTACACTTTTTCCCATTTTCCAAAATTCATAAAAGGTGTTCCTATATAGGTTAGCTCATTCTTTCAAGTCATATGTATTCAGAGTGACCCCTACTATCACTGTATTAATATTCAAGGCATTTTACTGTATAGTTTTGGAGAAAACTAAAAGCAAATTCCCGCAAAACATCAATCTCCATTGTTGCACTTAAACTTATTCCCATATTCAAAAATTCTTATAAAGTGTTCCTTTATAGGTTAGCTCATTCTTTTAATGTATATGTATTCAGAGTGACCCAGACTACCACTGTATTAATTATCAAGGGATTTTACTGTATAGTTTTGGAGAAAACTAAAAGCAAATTCACCCAAAATATCAAAATCCATTGTTGCACTTACACTTTTTCCCATTTTCCAAAATTCATAAAAGGTGTTCCTATATAGGTTAGCTCATTCTTTCAAGTCATATGTATTCAGAGTGACCCAGACTACCACTGTATTAATTATCAAGGCATTTTACTGTATAGTTTTGGAGAAAACTAAAAGCAAATTCACCCAAAACATCAAAATCCATTGTTGCACACACTTTGTCCCATTTTCCAAAATATATAAAAGGTGATCCTTTATAGGTTAGCTCATTCTTTCAAGTCATATGTATTCAGAGTGACCCCTACTATCACTGTATTAATATTCAAGGCATTTTACTGTATAGTTTTGGAGAAAACTAAAAGCAAATTCCCGCAAAACATCAATCTCCATTGTTGCACTTAAACTTATTCCCATTTTCAAAAATTCATATAAAGTGTTCCTTTATAGGTTAGCTCATTCTTTTAATGTATATGTATTCAGAGTGACCCAGACTACCACTGTATTAATTATCAAGGGATTTTACTGTATAGTTTTGGAGAAAACTAAAAGCAAATTCACCCAAAACATCAAAATCCATTGTTGCACTTACACTTTTTCCCATTTTCCAAAATTCATAAAAGGTGTTCCTATATAGGTTAGCTCATTCTTTCAAGTCATATGTATTCAGAGTGACCCCTACTATCACTGTATTAATATTCAAGGCATTTTACTGTATAGTTTTGGAGAAAACTAAAAGCAAATTCCCGCAAAACATCAATCTCCATTGTTGCACTTAAACTTATTCCCATATTCAAAAATTCTTATAAAGTGTTCCTTTATAGGTTAGCTCATTCTTTTAATGTATATGTATTCAGAGTGACCCAGACTACCACTGTATTAATTATCAAGGGATTTTACTGTATAGTTTTGGAGAAAACTAAAAGCAAATTCACCCAAAATATCAAAATCCATTGTTGCACTTACACTTTTTCCCATTTTCCAAAATTCATAAAAGGTGTTCCTATATAGGTTAGCTCATTCTTTCAAGTCATATGTATTCAGAGTGACCCAGACTACCACTGTATTAATTATCAAGGCATTTTACTGTATAGTTTTGGAGAAAACTAAAAGCAAATTCACCCAAAACATCAAAATCCATTGTTGCACACACTTTGTCCCATTTTCCAAAATATATAAAAGGTGATCCTTTATAGGTTAGCTCATTCTTTCAAGTCATATGTATTCAGAGTGACCCCTACTATCACTGTATTAATATTCAAGGCATTTTACTGTATAGTTTTGGAGAAAACTAAAAGCAAATTCCCGCAAAACATCAATCTCCATTGTTGCACTTAAACTTATTCCCATTTTCAAAAATTCATATAAAGTGTTCCTTTATAGGTTAGCTCATTCTTTTAATGTATATGTATTCAGAGTGACCCAGACTACCACTGTATTAATTATCAAGGGATTTTACTGTATAGTTTTGGAGAAAACTAAAAGCAAATTCACCCAAAACATCAAAATCCATTGTTGCACTTACACTTTTTCCCATTTTCCAAAATTCATAAAAGGTGTTCCTATATAGGTTAGCTCATTCTTTCAAGTCATATGTATTCAGAGTGACCCCTACTATCACTGTATTAATATTCAAGGCATTTTACTGTATAGTTTTGGAGAAAACTAAAAGCAAATTCCCGCAAAACATCAATCTCCATTGTTGCACTTAAACTTATTCCCATATTCAAAAATTCTTATAAAGTGTTCCTTTATAGGTTAGCTCATTCTTTTAATGTATATGTATTCAGAGTGACCCAGACTACCACTGTATTAATTATCAAGGGATTTTACTGTATAGTTTTGGAGAAAACTAAAAGCAAATTCACCCAAAATATCAAAATCCATTGTTGCACTTACACTTTTTCCCATTTTCCAAAATTCATAAAAGGTGTTCCTATATAGGTTAGCTCATTCTTTCAAGTCATATGTATTCAGAGTGACCCAGACTACCACTGTATTAATTATCAAGGCATTTTACTGTATAGTTTTGGAGAAAACTAAAAGCAAATTCACCCAAAACATCAAAATCCATTGTTGCACACACTTTGTCCCATTTTCCAAAATATATAAAAGGTGATCCTTTATAGGTTAGCTCATTCTTTCAAGTCATATGTATTCAGAGTGACCCCTACTATCACTGTATTAATATTCAAGGCATTTTACTGTATAGTTTTGGAGAAAACTAAAAGCAAATTCCCGCAAAACATCAATCTCCATTGTTGCACTTAAACTTATTCCCATTTTCAAAAATTCATATAAAGTGTTCCTTTATAGGTTAGCTCATTCTTTTAATGTATATGTATTCAGAGTGACCCAGACTACCACTGTATTAATTATCAAGGGATTTTACTGTATAGTTTTGGAGAAAACTAAAAGCAAATTCACCCAAAATATCAAAATCCATTGTTGCACTTACACTTTTTCCCATTTTCCAAAATTCATAAAAGGTGTTCCTATATAGGTTAGCTCATTCTTTCAAGTCATATGTATTCAGAGTGACCCAGACTACCACTGTATTAATTATCAAGGCATTTTACTGTACAGTTTTGGAGAAAACTAAAAGCAAATTCACCCAAAACATCAAAATCCATTGTTGCACACACTTTTTCCCATTTTCCAAAATATATAAAAGGTGATCCTTTATAGGTTAGCTCATTCTTTCAAGTCATATGTATTCAGAGTGACCCCTACTATCACTGTATTAATATTCAAGGCATTTTACTGTATCGTTTTGGAGAAAACTAAAAGCAAATTCCCGCAAAACATCAATCTCCATTGTTGCACTTAAACTTATTCCCATTTTCAAAATTTCATATAAAGTGTTCCTTTATAGGTTAGCTCATTCTTTTAATGTATATGTATTCAGAGTGACCCAGACTACCACTGTATTAATTATCAAGGCATTTTACTGTATAGTTTTGGAGAAAACTAAAAGCAAATTCACCCAAAACATCAAAATCCATTGTTGCACTTACACTTTTTCCCATTTTCCAAAATTCATATAAAGTGTTCCTTTATAGGTTAGCTCATTCTTTTAATGTATATGTATTCAGAGTGACCCAGACTACCACTGTATTAATTATCAAGGCATTTTACTGTATAGTTTTGGAGAAAACTAAAAGCAAATTCACCCAAAACATCAAAATCCATTGTTGCACTTACACTTTTTCCCATATTCGAAAATTCATAAAAGGTGTTCCTTTATAGGTTAGCTCATTCTTTCAAGTCATATGTATTCAGAGTGACCCCTACTTTCACTGTATTAATATTCAAGGCATTTTACTGTATAGTTTTGGAGAAAACTAAAAGCAAATTCACCCAAAACATCAATCTCCATTGTTGCACTTAAACTTTTTCCCATTTTCAAAAATTCATATACAGTGTTCCTTTATAGGTTAGCTCATTCTTTTAATGTATATGAATTCAGAGTGACCCAGACTACCACTGCATTAATTATCAAGGCATTTTACTGTATAGTTTTGGAGAAAACTAAAAGCAAATTCACCCAAAACATCAAAATCCATTGTTGCACTTACACTTTTTCCCATTTTCCAAAATTCATAAAAGGTGTTCCTTTATAGGTTAGCTCATTCTTTCAAGTCATATGTATTCAGAGTGACCCCTACTATCACTGTATTAATATTCAAGGCATTTTACTGTATAGTTTTGGAGAAAACTAAAAGCAAATTCCCGCAAAACATCAATCTCCATTGTTGCACTTAAACTTATTCCCATTTTCAAAAATTCATATAAAGTGTTCCTTTATAGGTTAGCTCATTCTTTTAATGTATATGTATTCAGAGTGACCCAGACTACCACTGTATTAATTATCAAGGCATTTTACTGTATAGTTTTTTTAGAAAACTAAAAGCAAATTCACCCAAAACATCAAAATCCATTGTTGCACTTAAACTTTTTCCCATTTTCCAAAATTCATATAAAGTGTTCCTTTATAGGTTAGCTCATTCTTTTAATGTATATGTATTCAGAGTGACCCAGACTACCACTGTATTAATTATCAAGGGTTTCTACTGTATAGTTGTGGAGAAAACTAAAAGCAAATTCACCCAAAACATCAAAATCCATTGTTGCACTTACACTTTTTCCCATTTTCCAAAATTCATAAAAGATGTTCCTTTATAGGTTAGCTCATTATTTCAAGTCATACAGTATTGTTCAAAATAATAGCAGTACAATGTGACTAACCAGAATAATCAAGGTTTTTCGTATATTTTTTTATTACACACCCCTTTCAACTAATTCAACTAATTGCCCAATTGCACAGCCTTAAGAGCGTGCATTTCATGAATGCTGGGTCTCATTTGTTTTCTGAGAATCTACTGAACCTACTGGTAACTTGTTTGCAAACAAGTTACCAGTAGGTTCAGTAGATTCTCAGAAAACAAATGAGACCCAGCATTCATGAAATGCACGCTCTTAAGGCTGTGCAATTGGGCAATTGAATTAGTTGAAAGGGGTGTGTTCAAAAAAATAGCAGTGTGGCATTCAATCACTGAGGTCATCAATTTTGTGAAGAAACAGGTGTGAATCAGGTGGCCCCTATTTAAGGATGAAGCCAACACTTGTTGAACATGCATTTGAAAGCTGAGGAAAATGGGTCGTTCAAGACATTGTTCAGAAGAACAGCGTACTTTGATTAAAAAGTTGATTAGAGAAGGGAAAACCTATAAAGAGGTGCAAAAAATGATAGGCTGTTCAGCTAAAATGATCTCCAATGCCTTAAAATGGAGAGCAAAACCAGAGAGACGTGGAAGAAAACGGAAGACAACCATCAAAATGGATAGAAGAATAACCAGAATGGCAAAGGCTCAGCCAATGATCACCTCCAGGATGATCAAAGACAGTCTGGAGTTACCTGTAAGTACTGTGACAGTTAGAAGACGTCTGTGTGAAGCTAATCTATTTTCAAGAATCCCCCGCAAAGTCCCTCTGTTAAAAAAAAGGCATGTGCAGAAGAGGTCACAATTTGCCAAAGAACACATCAACTGGCCTAAAGAGAAATGGAGGAACATTTTGTGGACTGATGAGAGTAAAATTGTTCTTTTTGGGTCCAAGGGCCACAGGCAGTTTGTGAGACGACCCCCAAACTCTGAATTCAAGCCACAGTACACAGTGAAGACAGTGAAGCATGGAGGTGCAAGCATCATGATATGGGCATGTTTCTCCTACTATGGTGTTGGGCCTATTTATCGCATACCAGGGATCATGGATCAGTTTGCATATGTTAAAATACTTGAAGAGGTCATGTTGCCCTATGCTGAAGAGGACATGCCCTTGAAATGGTTGTTTCAACAAGACAATGACCCAAAACACACTAGTAAACGGGCAAAGTCTTGGTTCCAAACCGACAAAATTAATGTTATGGAGTGGCCAGCCCAATCTCCAGACCTTAATCCAATTGAGAACTTGTGGGGTGATATCAAAAATGCTGTTTCTGAAGCAAAACCAAGAAATGTGAATGAATTGTGGAATGTTGTTAAAGAATCATGGAGTGGAATAACAGCTGAGAGGTGCCACAAGTTGGTTGACTCCATGCCACAGAGATGTCAAGCAGCTTTAAAAAACTGTGGTCATACAACTAAATATTAGTTTAGTGATTCACAGGATTGCTAAATCCCAGAAAAAAAAAAAAATGTTTGTACAAAATAGTTTTGAGTTTGTACAGTCAAAGGTAGACACTGCTATTTTTTTTAACACACCCCTTTCAACTAATTGCCCAATTGCACAGCCTTAAGAGCGTGCATATCATGAATGCTGGGTCTTGTTTGTTTTCTGACAATCTACTGAACCTACTGGTAACTTGTTTGCCACGTAGCAATAAAAAATATACTAAAAACCTTGATTATTCTGGTTAGTCACATTGTACTGCTATTATTTTGAACAATACTGTATGTATTCAGAGTGACCCCTACTATCACTGTATTAATATTCAAGGCATTTCACTATATAGTTTTTGAGAAACTAAAAGCAAATTCACCCTAAAAAAAATGCATCCTAGCAATTGTAGTTTGTCCCATTTTCCAACACTCATAAAAAGGTTTGCTTTATAGGTTAGCTCATTTCTTCAGTGGACATGTATTCAGAGTGACCCTGACTATCGCTGTATTAATATTCAAGGCATTTTACTGTATATTTTTTGAGAAAACTAAAATCAAATTCCCCCCAAAAAACTAAATGCTTCCTAGCAATTGCACTGTGTCCCATTTTCCAACACTCATAAAAAGGTTTCCTTTATAGGTTAGCTCATTCTTTCAGTGGACATGTATTCAGAGTGACCCCGAGTATCACTGTATTAATTTTCGAGCCATTTTACTGTATAATTTTGGAGAAAACTAAAAGCAAATTCACCCAAAACAACAAAATGCATCCTAGCAATTGCAGTTTATCCAATTTTCCAAAATTCATATAAAGTGTTCCTTTATAGGTTAGCTCATTCTTTTAATGCATATGTATTCAGAGTGACCCCTACTATTACTGGATTCATTTTCAAGGCATTTCACTGTATAGTTTTTGAGAAACTAAAAGCAAATTCACCCTAAAAAAATGCATCCTAGCAATTGTAGTTTGTCCCATTTTCCAACACTCATAAAAAGGTATGCTTTATAGGTTAGCTCATTTCTTCAGTGGACATGTATTCAGAGTGACCCTGACTATCGCTGTATTAATATTCAAGTCATTTTACTGTATATTTTTTGAGAAAACTAAAATCAAATTCCCCCCAAAAAACTAAATGCATCCTAGCAATTGCACTGTGTCCCATTTTCCAACACTCATAAAAAGGTTTCCTTTATAGGTTAGCTCATTCTTTCAGTGGACATGTATTCAGAGTGACCCCGAGTATCACTGTATTAATTTTCAAGCCATTTTACTGTATAATTTTGGAGAAAACTAAAAGCAAATTCACCCAAAACAACAAAATGCATCCTAGCAATTGCAGTTTATCCAATTTTCCAAAATTCATATAAAGTGTTCCTTTATAGGTTAGCTCATTCTTTTAATGCATATGTATTCAGAGTGACCCCTACTATTACTGGATTCATTTTCAAGGCATTTCACTGTATAGTTTTTGAGAAACTAAAAGCAAATTCACCCTAAAAAAATGCATCCTAGCAATTGTAGTTTGTCCCATTTTCCAACACTCATAAAAAGGTATGCTTTATAGGTTAGCTCATTTCTTCAGTGGACATGTATTCAGAGTGACCCTGACTATCGCTGTATTAATATTCAAGGCATTTTACTGTATATTTTTTGAGAAAACTAAAATCAAATTCCCCCCAAAAAACTAAATGCATCCTAGCAATTGCACTGTGTCCCATTTTCCAACACTCATAAAAAGGTTTCCTTTATAGGTTAGCTCATTCTTTCAGTGGACATGTATTCAGAGTGACCCTGACTATCAATATATTCATTGTCAAGTTTTTTTGTGAAATGAGCTAACCTATAAAGGGTTCCTTTATAGGTTAGCTCATTCTTTCAAGTCATATGTATTCAGAGTGACCATAACTATCGCTGTATTCATTTATAAGGCATTTTACTGTATAGTTCTTGAGAAAACTAAAAGCAAAATCATCGAAAACAACAAAATGCACGACACTCCTCCGCCGCCCAGTGGATGGCGACGGCTCTACCAGGTTTTGGGCAGCCGGGAGGAGTCCCCGTTCTCTGCTCCTCCCCTTTCCGGGGGATGGCAGCAGGCTCGGGCCCCTGGCGAACGGTGCCATCTCCTCCGCTCCCTCAAGCGTCCACGGCGGCACACTGCCTCGCCCTGCTCGATGGCACCGCAGACTCACCACAGCGACAAGTTATCTTCAGCAGCGCGTCCCTCCTTCCTCCCAGGTTTCGGCACCAGTGTAACACTATAAAAGCTTCTGAATCTTGGGAAGGAGGCGGGAACCAGCGGACATTCAAAATAAGCTTTAATAATAAAATTAACACAAAACAGCACGACAGCCACGTGCGGACGGCTGCAATTCAACCTAATGGAACTTAAACAAGAGTTTCATCAAGACTGAAAAACCGAAATAAGATGTGATAGGGATTATTTAACCTATATTATGACATTTCACAGATACAAATGCAAATATGTAATTTTTTATGCAGTGAAACAAAAACCTAATATGAGAAGATGATTTAAGGTGTACGCATCAGTGTGCAGAAGACAGTCAATAATTGTTCACAGGTGTTGAAGCCACACTAGGCACTGTTGTGCAGTCTGATGGGATATACAACAGTATGCCCAAAGTGCTATTATTCCTTAAGATGCACAAAGTTGTTTTCTAAAACAAGAAAGGCAAAAAAAGAAGAAGAAAAAACCCACAAATAAATGTATAATATATATAAATATCATGTATTTATATAAAATGCATAATGTTTATAAAAGTACAAAGAATATGATAAAATAAAGATTAGTAAAATTAAAAATTAAAAAATTTGTGTTGTCACCTAGCTTACCATGTGTAATCTTGTTGTATCTTGTTGTATCAATGGATTTTAATTGAGATTGATCATTCTAAAATCCGTTTTAATACAATTATAATCGATCAGTTACATGTAAGGAGAAACAAGAAATTGCAGCTAAGCAAACCTATTCAACAGACTTATGATTATGGGAAACAAACAAAGCAAAACAAATAATTGCTTTTCAAGCATAATCACCATTAACAATACAACAACCTCAGGGCTATAAAAGCAAAGACATAAGAAATTTAACTAAAAATTATAAACCATGGACACAAATAAGGACTTCTCAGAGGTAATTAACCTAATCATTTTCTATGGTTAAAATTAAGATTTGAACTTAATTAAATGTGACACTAATAATTAAAATGTAAGAAGAGGTTGAGTGTATCAGGAGGGTATTTCCTATTTCCACCTTATGGGTGTTTGAAAATTGGTAATGGTGCAACTGGTAGAATGAATTTTTATTTTTAAGTGATTTTGCCATTAATCTTATTCAAAACCATACAGTCAAAATAAAAAAAATATGATCATCCCACCCCTATCAGGAATGCTGAATCCCTGACAATTTTCAAGCGACAGCTGAAAGCTCATCTCTTTCAAAACTACTTGGCTTCATCGAAAAAAAACAACAACTCTATTTATTCCTTCTTTTTCTAGCTTTTACTTATTTGAACAATGTCTAAAACTTGGTATTACAAGCACTTCCTGTGTCTGTTTGCCTCTAAGAAGAATCACTTTATGTATCCCGAAATTGTGAGTCGCTTTGGATAAAAGCGTCTACAAAATGACTAAATGTAAATCCATCCATCCATCCATCATCTTCCACTTATACGGGGCCGGGTCGCGGGGTCAACAGTCTAAGCAGAGACGCCCAGACTTCCCTCTCCCAAGCCACTTCTTCCTGTCACGCTGTCAGTCTCTTTTTTCCTGGGTGTCCCCTAGTGAGCTCACTTCTCCTTAGGCACTTCACCATAGGCACTTTAATTCCGCTAGTCTGGTCGTGTCGTCACAGTAATTGCACTCCAATTAAATCGCACAGGTGCTGACAATCCTTTGTCATTAGTCTCCCTATATAGAGCTGTCTTTCTCTGTTGTCTGTATGGAGTCCTTATCCTATGTGTCTATGCTCTCGTCTCCCGAGACTTCACCTACCTTCTCGTTCCTCCGAGTTTCCCGTTTCATCCGGTTCCCTCTTTTGGTTTGTTTGTCTATCAAGACTGTTTATTTTGAATTTACCCTTCTGTTAATAAAACCCATACCTTGCTATTGGATCCTGCCCTCTCCGTGTGTTTATCCTAAACCCAACCGTCACACTTCCAGGTCAGCCGGGAGACATAGTCCCTCCAGCGTGTCCTAGGTCTTCTCCAGGACTCTGCTTCTGCTTTGAAAATGAATCCATATATAGTATGGGTGATAGTATGGGTGATAGTATGGGTCACTCTGAATACATATGATTTGAAAGAATAAAGCAACCCTAAAAGAATGAGCTAACCTATAAATCAACCCTTTTTATGAATGTTGGAAAAGGGGAAAAAGTGTAAGTGCAACAATGGATTTGGATGTTTTGGGTGAATTTGCTTTTAGTTTTCTCCAAAACTATACAGTAAAATCCCTTGATAATTAATACAGTGGTAGTCTGGGTCACTCTGAATACATATACATTAAAAGAATGAGCTAACCTATAAAGGAACACTTTATATGAATTTTTGAAAATGGGAATAAGTTTAAGTGCAACAATGGAGATTGATGTTTTGCGGGAATTTGCTTTTAGTTTTCTCCAAAACTATACAGTAAAATGCCTTGAATATTAATACAGTGATAGTAGGGGTCACTCTGAATACATATGACTTGAAAGAATGAGCTAACCTATAAAGGATCACCTTTTATATATTTTGGAAAATGGGACAAAGTGTGTGCAACAATGGATTTTGATGTTTTGGGTGAATTTGCTTTTAGTTTTCTCCAAAACTATACAGTAAAATGCCTTGAAAATGAATACAGTGATAGTACGGGTCACTCTGAATACATATACATTAAAAGAATGAGCTAACCTATAAAGGAACACTTTATATGAATTTTTGAAAATGGGAAAAAGTTTAAGTGCAAAAATGGAGATTGATGTTTTGGGGGAATTTGCTTTTAGTTTTCTCCAAAACTATACAGTAAAATGCCTTGAAAATGAATACAGTGATAGTACGGGTCACTCTGAATACATATGACTTGAAAGAATGAGCTAACCTATATAGGAACACCTTTTATGAATTTTGGAAAATGGGAAAAAGTGTAAGTGCAACAATGGATTTGGATGTTTTGGGTGAATTTGCTTTTAGTTTTCTCCAAAACTATACAGTAAAATCCCTTGATAATTAATACAGTGGTAGTCTGGGTCACTCTGAATACATATACATTAAAAGAATGAGCTAACCTATAAAGGAACACTTTATATGAATTTTTGAAAATGGGAAAAAGTTTAAGTGCAAAAATGGAGATTGATGTTTTGGGGGAATTTGCTTTTAGTTTTCTGCAAAACTATACAGTAAAATGCCTTGAATATTAATACAGTGATAGTAGGGGTCACTCTGAATACATATGACTTGAAAGAATGAGCTAACCTATATAGGAACACCTTTTATGAATTTTGGAAAATGGGAAAAAGTGTAAGTGCAACAATGGATTTGGATGTTTTGGGTGAATTTGCTTTTAGTTTTCTCCAAAACTATACAGTAAAATCCCTTGATAATTAATACAGTGGTAGTCTGGGTCACTCTGAATACATATACATTAAAAGAATGAGCTAACCTATAAAGGAACACTTTATATGAATTTTTGAAAATGGGAAAAAGTTTAAGTGCAAAAATGGAGATTGATGTTTTGGGGGAATTTGCTTTTAGTTTTCTGCAAAACTATACAGTAAAATGCCTTGAATATTAATACAGTGATAGTAGGGGTCACTCTGAATACATATGACTTGAAAGAATGAGCTAACCTATAAAGGAACACCTTTTATGAATTTTGGAAAATGGGAAAAAGTGTAAGTGCAACAATGGATTTTGATGTTTTGGGTGAATTTGCTTTTAGTTTTCTAAAAAAACTATACAGTAAAATGCCTTGAATATTAATACAGTGATAGTACGGGTCACTCTGAATACATATGACTTGAAAGAATGAGCTAACCTATATAGGAACACCTTTTATGAATTTTGGAAAATGGGAAAAAGTGTAAGTGCAACAATGGAGTTTGATGTTTTGGGTGAATTTGCTTTTAGTTTTCTCCAAAACTATACAGTAAAATGCCTTGAAAATGAATACAGTGATAGTACGGGTCACTCTGAATACATATGACTTGAAAGAATGAGCTAACCTATATAGGAACACCTTTTATGAATTTTGGAAAATGGGAAAAAGTGTAAGTGCAACAATGGATTTGGATGTTTTGGGTGAATTTGCTTTTAGTTTTCTCCAAAACTATACAGTAAAATCCCTTGATAATTAATACAGTGGTAGTCTGGGTCACTCTGAATACATATACATTAAAAGAATGAGCTAACCTATAAAGGAACACTTTATATGAATTTTTGAAAATGGGAAAAAGTTTAAGTGCAAAAATGGAGATTGATGTTTTGGGGGAATTTGCTTTTAGTTTTCTGCAAAACTATACAGTAAAATGCCTTGAATATTAATACAGTGATAGTAGGGGTCACTCTGAATACATATGACTTGAAAGAATGAGCTAACCTATATAGGAACACCTTTTATGAATTTTGGAAAATGGGAAAAAGTGTAAGTGCAACAATGGATTTGGATGTTTTGGGTGAATTTGCTTTTAGTTTTCTCCAAAACTATACAGTAAAATCCCTTGATAATTAATACAGTGGTAGTCTGGGTCACTCTGAATACATATACATTAAAAGAATGAGCTAACCTATAAAGGAACACTTTATATGAATTTTTGAAAATGGGAAAAAGTTTAAGTGCAAAAATGGAGATTGATGTTTTGGGGGAATTTGCTTTTAGTTTTCTGCAAAACTATACAGTAAAATGCCTTGAATATTAATACAGTGATAGTAGGGGTCACTCTGAATACATATGACTTGAAAGAATGAGCTAACCTATATAGGAACACCTTTTATGAATTTTGGAAAATGGGAAAAAGTGTAAGTGCAACAATGGATTTGGATGTTTTGGGTGAATTTGCTTTTAGTTTTCTCCAAAACTATACAGTAAAATCCCTTGATAATTAATACAGTGGTAGTCTGGGTCACTCTGAATACATATACATTAAAATAATGAGCTAACCTATAAAGGAACACTTTATATGAATTTTTGAAAATGGGAAAAAGTTTAAGTGCAAAAATGGAGATTGATGTTTTGGGGGAATTTGCTTTTAGTTTTCTGCAAAACTATACAGTAAAATGCCTTGAATATTAATACAGTGATAGTAGGGGTCACTCTGAATACATATGACTTGAAAGAATGAGCTAACCTATAAAGGAACACCTTTTATGAATTTTGGAAAATGGGAAAAAGTCTAAGTGCAACAATGGATTTTGATGTTTTGGGTGAATTTGCTTTTAGTTTTCTAAAAAAACTATACAGTAAAATGCCTTGATAATTAATACAGTGGTAGTCTGGGTCACTCCGGATACATATACATTAAAAGAATGAGCTAACCTATAAAGGAACACCTTTTATGAATTTTGGAAAATGGGAAAAAGTGTAAGTGCAACAATGGATTTTGATGTTTTGGGTGAATTTGCTTTTAGTTTTCTCCAAAACTATACAGTAAAATCCCTTGATAATTAATACAGTGGTAGTCTGGGTCACTCTGAATACATATACATTAAAAGAATGAGCTAACCTATAAAGGAACACTTTATATGAAATTTTGAAAATGGGAATAAGTTTAAGTGCAACAATGGAGATTGATGTTTTGCGGGAATTTGCTTTTAGTTTTCTCCAAAACGATACAGTAAAATGCCTTGAATATTAATACAGTGATAGTAGGGGTCACTCTGAATACATATGACTTGAAAGAATGAGCTAACCTATAAAGGATCACCTTTTATATATTTTGGAAAATGGGAAAAAGTGTGTGCAACAATGGATTTTGATGTTTTGGGTGAATTTGCTTTTAGTTTTCTCCAAAACTGTACAGTAAAATGCCTTGATAATTAATACAGTGGTAGTCTGGGTCACTCTGAATACATATGACTTGAAAGAATGAGCTAACCTATATAGGAACACCTTTTATGAATTTTGGAAAATGGAAAAAAGTGTAAGTGCAACAATGGATTTTGATATTTTGGGTGAATTTGCTTTTAGTTTTCTCCAAAACTATACAGTAAAATCCCTTGATAATTAATACAGTGGTAGTCTGGGTCACTCTGAATACATATACATTAAAAGAATGAGCTAACCTATAAAGGAACACTTTATATGAATTTTTGAAAATGGGAATAAGTTTAAGTGCAACAATGGAGATTGATGTTTTGCGGGAATTTGCTTTTAGTTTTCTCCAAAACTATACAGTAAAATGCCTTGAATATTAATACAGTGATAGTAGGGGTCACTCTGAATACATATGACTTGAAAGAATGAGCTAACCTATATAGGAACACCTTTTATGAATTTTGGAAAATGGGAAAAAGTGTAAGTGCAACAATGGATTTTGATGTTTTGGGTGAATTTGCTTTTAGTTTTCTAAAAAAACTATACAGTAAAATGCCTTGATAATTAATACAGTGGTAGTCTGGGTCACTCCGAATACATATACATTAAAAGAATGAGCTAACCTATAAAGGAACACCTTTTATGAATTTTGGAAAATGGGAAAAAGTGTAAGTGCAACAATGGATTTTGATGTTTTGGGTGAATTTGCTTTTAGTTTTCTCCAAAACTATACAGTAAAATCCCTTGATAATTAATACAGTGGTAGTCTGGGTCACTCTGAATACATATACATTAAAAGAATGAGCTAACCTATAAAGGAACACTTTATATGAAATTTTGAAAATGGGAATAAGTTTAAGTGCAACAATGGAGATTGATGTTTTGCGGGAATTTGCTTTTAGTTTTCTCCAAAACTATACAGTAAAATGCCTTGAATATTAATACAGTGATAGTAGGGGTCACTCTGAATACATATGACTTGAAAGAATGAGCTAACCTATAAAGGATCACCTTTTATATATTTTGGAAAATGGGACAAAGTGTGTGCAACAATGGATTTTGATGTTTTGGGTGAATTTGCTTTTAGTTTTCTCCAAAACTATACAGTAAAATGCCTTGATAATTAATACAGTGGTAGTCTGGGTCACTCTGAATACATATGACTTGAAAGAATGAGCTAACCTATATAGGAACACCTTTTATGAATTTTGGAAAATGGGAAAAAGTGTAAGTGCAACAA